>NC_051160.1:101908801-101982900 GCF_013339745.2 Dermacentor silvarum
AACGACAGTCGCCAGCGATAGTGAACTTACAACATGGCCACCATGACGTATTTTCTGCCGATTGCCGCGCACAAAAGCATGGCCTTCGAGATAAGTTCCCGGTAACGCGGAGAAGCTGCCGGTAGGGGGTGCGAATTCGCTGTCGCCGTCGGAGTAGTAAACGCGCAGAAGCACATTTTATTGCGAAGCGCATTTGTGCCATCCCTGTGGACGTCGCTTTGCGGTTCCGTGTACTAAAGTCCAAACACGGCAACATTGTCGCCGCGCGCCGTACACTGTGTGTACGAGTGAAAGCTTGCGGGGGTCAGCCGACTCAATCTCGCGCGCGTGAGGGAGAAGGGGGGGAGGGGGACGGAAGCGCGCTTCCGCGCTAGGCACGGCGGGGGAGGCGAGAAAGGGAGGTGTTTACTTCGGCAGCGGCCGTCGTATCTTGAAAGCGATCTGCGATGTGGAAAAAGTGTGTGCCCGTGCGGGCTTATCTTCAAAGCGAACTGCAGACAAGGTCAATATCTCGCGTTTCTTCGTCGAAGCACTCATCCTTCGAATGTCACACCAGGTACTGGATGCGCGGACGCGTGTCGTTTCGCACAAGCGCAAGGCGTCGGAAACGTAGAGCGAGCGACACGATGGCGGCGTAGCATCGTATAGTGTCACCTAGTGTCAAGTTAGTGAAGTGAAGCGCAGAGACTTGCGCAGTAACCAGAGAGTGACGCAGCCAGCACGTTGAAAAAACAAAAAACTAAAACTTTTTTTTTTCCTTCGGCAACATCAACAGGAAAAGGAGAGTGCCGGCTTGGTGGGCTGGGCCAGCTGCAGCAAGCGGCGGGGTCAGGTTTGAATGAAGAGAAGGGGAAAGGTCACGCCCGTGGCGGCAAGGTCACTGGGTCGAGGGATGCAGGCCCGCCTCGCGCACGCTCGCACACGTGGGCTCGCTCTTGCGCCGTGAATTCAAGCGCGCCAAGCGCGACGCCGCCGCTTCGCATTCCGTCACGGTGGAGAAGGTGCTTCCGGTTGCTGCTTGCGCAAAAATGACAAAATTTGGGGCGAAATCTCTAGGTTGTCGGCGGGGAAAATTCGTTATATCGAGGGGGTCTCCCGCTGCCACTTCGTTACGTAGAGGTTTCAAATACATGTGCTTCTATGGAGTCACGGCGGGGAATAGAAAAACTTCTTTATATCTAGGAATTCGTTATATGGAGGTTTGTTATAAGCAGGTTTAATTGTACACAAATCGCTGAGGCATGCTCGGCAAATTGTCGTCTTCCAGTGGAAAGACACCCCAGGTCATAGAGCAGAGTGGCAAAACTTGCTATGATTTACTGCACTGGCACAACTTCCTAGGTTGAGTTGGATTTTTCCCAGCCACAAAATGCTGCTTCCTATTAAAGCTAACCAGAGGGAAATCTGGCGCTTCAATCACTCAGCTCCCATAAGAATGACGAGTAGTGCATGGACTTGTCTAATCCCCCTGCATGAGGCTTCATACACTGCTGTCGCTTTGTTCACTACACTCCATCTTTCTTAACTTCCAAGCATATCATATCTTTTCAAAGCGTAAGGGCACAAGTGTAATCATTGGTAATCGCTGCATTCACGTCACAACATATTCTACTGAGAACTATAAATCTGCACACTGCGATATCATTTGAGGCCAGAAATTTGACGTTCACACAAATCCGCATACACTACCCGTCGTTCAAATGCTGGCCGAAGTGCCACACTTGCTGTTCCTGCAGACACTAGAAACTGATTTCCCAATCGGAAGTACTGCACCAAGAACACCATGGTTCAAACAAAGGACTGCATGCCAGAACACTCACCGTGGCAGGCTTTCCGGAGCTCTCCGTGCTGGTCCAGAATGCGACATGCCTCGAGCGCGCATGCAATGACTGCCTCCTTCTTCTTGCCTTTCACTGATGCTTCGGCAATGATGGGGGCTCCGTTTGCTGCATCGATGGGCAGCCTGTGGAGATGACACTGAGTCAAGCTACTGGCACGTAACTCACTCCTTTACTTAACGCATTTATTGTTTTCCATACCGAAAATGCTGCAGAAGCTGCAAGAAAAGTAGCAGAGTTGCAAAATAAAACAAAATCATCACAGAAGGCAGCTTCAGGAACTCAACGCCCTAAAGAAGACATAATAGCGCGGCTGGGCAAGTTAGACAGAAAGAACACATAAACCTGGTTTAAAGAAATAAAAATAAATGCACCTTGCGGGCTTGCGCGACATTGCGAAATCACAACCCAAATTCCAGCGAAACCGAACTCTCTAAAGCAGAGGCCGCAGCACCTGGCACATTCCTTGTTAAAGCCTTGCAGCACGTTCTCACTAAAGCAGTGTTTCCGGTTCCTGTGGAACATTTTCACGGCACTCCTGCACTCTCCCTATTATCTACACTTCCCATTGCATACATTATGCTACCAGTAACAATAAATGCTTGGAAATAACACTGAACAAGAGTGATAACACAGGCTAGCTGGTACATATCGGAGTTGGAACAGCATGAAATAATGGGACAAGTAAGAACAGAAACGACAACCATTCTAAGAAAGTATGTAAATCAGAAGACACATAAAATCTACAAAGCATACAGGATATCAAAAAAAAAAAGCACAGCATGTGTTACCATGTCTTCAATCATTCTTTTTTTGATTAAATGACGCAGTACTCGATATAAAATATTACATCAATTGAAATGGCACATGGTATTAAACCATATGTAATCACCATGACCATATTCCCTTCCTCATGTGTTTCTCTCTTTCCTGTGTACAGTGTAGACCGCTTATAACGTAAGTCGCCGGAGTCGCGAATATCCGCACTATAAGCGGTACCGCACTATAACCAAAGCAACAATTTTCAAGGCCCACACATAAGCAAAACATGTGCACCGAGCCACCACGCGTATGCGACAGTCGAGGAATGCGGCTACAACGTTTGCATTCAATTTATAGTCGAATCTCATTAATTTGAACCAAATGAAGTGGCGACGCCTCCAACCGGCATTGCTCCGGCACTGCCATAGAGTAAAAGCTTAGGAGAGACCCCTCAATGTCGCGCGCGAACAAAAAAAGAAAAAAGAAAACGCGGCGGAAATTTCACCCTCTCTCACATGGCAAGGTCACCGATTCTGCGTTGCGCCGGAACATGCGTGTGCGTGCCCACGTCTCAGCCACGCTACCGTAGCCACGTGTAGGAAATGGCAGTGAACCCTTCTTTCTCCTTTATGCTTCGTCTACTTGATAGTCACGTGTTGACCTTGCACGCTGCGGCTATGGCGCAGAGGGAAGCAGCGGCGCTGTCCCAGGCAGGCGAACAAAACTGCCCACGGCGGCAAACGCCCGCTTCCCTATAACGGCAGGAAACGAAACTTCGGGGAGCTGGCGCTGGGCCGGCTGGAACACCGGCGCCAGCACGGCGGCGGGCGCGCACGGTGACAGTTGAAAGTGAGGGAGCTATGAGCGAGGGCGAGGGGCGCCACCGAAGCGGCGGAGTTGCCAAGGCGAAATCCGCTTCCCTGCCGCCCTCCTCCCTCACATTCCACGGTCTCCGCGTGCGCCCTTCGCCGTGCCGTGCCGGCACCGCCCGCTCCCTGAAGTTTCGTTAACTGCCGTTATCGTGAAGCAAGCGTTGGCCAGCGTTGGCAGTTTCGTGGCCATCGCTTGCTATGCGCCCCGTAATATTTCACGACTCGCACTCATGATTCTGGTTTCAGCCTCACTGGCTGTTCGTTTGCACCACGTGACTTTCTCCTCCACTTCGTCCCTCTTTCTTCCTCGAGCACTCCTTGGGGCGCCCATTTGAGGGGAGCGTTCGCTGTCTCCGCCGACTCCCGTACTCCCAGGCAGCCACACTGTAACCGGTATTTCGTTTCCCGCAACTGCACTACAAGCGATATGTGTATACATGGAGTGCTATGGAAAAATTAACGGGAGTCTGAAAAGACCCCACTATATCCGGTCCCGCACTATAAGCAGTTACGTTATAAGTGGTATATACTGTACTTATATTCTGTGTGCAGCATGCAATGATTGTTAGTTGCAGCTCAGCGCTTTGTCATTTGTCTTCTTGCTTGCCCCGTTCTTTCGTGCTGTTTTGACTCTAAAATGATACTTCTGAACTTTAAAAAATCCTGCTGACCTCACGCACGGCAGTTCTTCAGTGTGTGCAATAGTACATGTGCAAAGTTTCGAGCAAAAACATTAAGTACTTGCTTACAGCAAAAATTTTGAAATTTCCTTAATCCATTGCTCAAAGGACTGTTTTAAAGGCTCTGACAGCACTTCGGAAATTTTCTATGGGGCCCCGATGAACCCACAACTCAGTAACTTATTCAGCATTTTCCCTCCGAAATGTACTCTATTCCTATGAAGTTTCATCTCCGCTGAAAAATACGCATAATTGCTAAGAGAAGTCCCTGTCCTCTTTTGTGCTCTGGGCCCGTATTTTATACCATTCTATTTAGTTTTCCATCGTTCTTTTGTTATCATGCGTGCCGCCAAGGAGCCAATCTCAGCAATAACAGCAGTGCAGCAAGTCATGTACAGTAACGAGCAACAGTTCGAAAACTACAGCATCAGCGCAAAATTAAAATTTCTTCTAGCACAACTTCACAATGTGGAACTGCTTCAATACACTGAATTTATCGAACACGCGCACATACCACTTGATTTCAGCCAGCATGCCCAGGCCACAACGAAAGAGACAAATTTAGTGCCACCTTTGGTCTTCAAGCTTTTGCTTGCAACTCTCCAAGCCAATGACACAGGGCGAAGTGAACGGAAGGTCAAACGCAGTGTCCAAAAATGCGGCCTTTGGCTAGCACTCACAGTTTTTTGCACGCACTACACAAATCAACAAACAATTCTGCCTTGAAGAAAACACCGAAACAGGACAACATGGATTTGACTTTCTGTCTCAACATACATCGAAGGTAGCATTGATGCACACTTACTCAACAGTGCAGACGAAGTGGCTGTAGCCTTTCTCTTCGACGTTGTACTGCAGCTCGTAGCCTGAAAGAAAAACAAAGAAAATCACAGAATCGTTAAGGTGCAAGTCTTCAGAATGAGCAAGTGAAGAGAATCAAACATGAAACCTCCGATACCTCTGGCACTCTCCTTACCTTTAGCAACACTGTCTTACTGAACGCTTATATTCCCACTGTAAGCAGTAAAAAAAATGTGTACCTTTCACACAAAACTACCAGCGCTTAGTATCTTCATTGATGATGTGAATAAACTGCTTTTTGTTATAAATTTTGGTGATACAACTTGCCAGGCATTTAATAGAGTGGAATCTTGTTAGTTCCAACCCGCTTAATTCGAACTTCCGGTGTGTTCAACTGAGGCTGTGTTCCTGTCAAAATTATGTGCATTCAAATGTATGAACACGGCCGGTAATTCGAACACATAAGCGGTTGTAACGGTTAATTAGAACATACTGGGCCGCCGGTCATGGTCTCATCAGCTCGCCAACTCACGCCGCGACAATTCTGACCCGGCAGTGCAGCCACACACGCACCAACTGCTGCTCCAATCTCCTGTTGCAAGAACCACATTTTGCCACGTATAACCCACACCAACGACAGCAGTTTTATGCAAATTTTGCCCTATGGTGCGGCTTCACAGCAGTGAAAATTTTTCTGAAAGTGGGTCTTCCATTCCGGAACTTGCGGAACCCGTGATTCATGTGTTAGGTCAGAGCACATGCGCCACCAAATGCAGCGCTGCACGTAATTCCTTCATTTAATGAGGTTCCTTTCATTCCAACTCCATTTAATTTTAACAAATTTTCAGGCCCCTTCGAGATTAAATTATCAAAAATCGCCGGTAGAACAATGCAGTGAAGTCTGCTTATCACAGCCCCATACAATGTTGTAATAATCGCAATCACCAACTTCAGCGTCATCCGAGGTTGTACCAGCTCTACACAAAACCAAACACTGGAGTAGGATGTCGCCAGTATGTTCCTTGTTAGTGTGTTTTCCTGGCTATAATGTTATTGAAGCCTGGTGTAGTGACACTTGCAGTATTATTCAACATGCTGACATAAAAAAATTTCCCGGCTACTACTTTCACTTTCTTGCACTTGTGTGAAAAATGCTGTACAGTGATTCTACTGCACATAGCACAGACGTCAAATATATATATATATATATATATATATATATATATTTTTTTTTTTTAAGTACTGATTAAATACAAACTCTGGCTTCTTCGTAGGGGTGTGAGAATAACACATTTTCAATTTTGAAGCAAATTTGTACAATGATAACGAAGTGCAAATTGAATATTTTTAAGTTTTGCAAGAAAAGCAATTTTTTTCGTCATACAGAGGTACAAAAAAAGCAAGTTTATTGCACAGCAAATAATGTACAGAAAAGTTACACTTAGTGGTCAACAAAATTCTCTAGTACAACACTTCTGCCTGACACTGTCACAACTGCAGTTATTTAATGTTGTCAGATGAATGATAGCTGCTCGACATGCTTGGAGAGCAGCAATCCCTCCTGCAAGTTACAATTACTTCAGACAACAAAAAGACCTGCTCAATGTACACACTAGTGTCTGGTGTCGGCGGGTATCTCTACACAAGCCGAGCCAACAGTAGGCACCAGCACTCACATGAATCTTCTTTTTCACCCAAAATTTCATCATGCACACATCTTTCAACCTGCGCTTGTGGCAGTGAAAATTGATGCTGGTTGAGAGCTTATCAAAGTCTTTTCACAGTGCTGATGTGGAAGGAGCCTCTTCAGGAGCTTTCATTGTTGAGAACATCTCTGGGTTCCTTGGCGTTGAATTTTTCTTGCTTGTTTCAAAGCCGGGTTTTTAACACAGTTTACCATTGAAGCACCTTGGCGCTTCCCTGTAATACATTTTGCATGCTTCGCCACATAACACCACTGTACTGTGGCGAAGCTGACTTAAGAAACCGGCAACAGCAATTTTCGGGGGTTCGTAAACATGTATTTCGAATCGAATATTAAAAGTTTCAAATAATCGCACACCTCTACTTCTCAAACACCGTCTACATTATGAAGCCAAAATGCTTGTATATCACGTATGAAATCCACAGCAATCTCGGCAATCTCACCTTCGCGTTCAAACCAGCCTCGAAGAGTCTTCTTGGGGTCATCTATGTACAGGTCTTCGTTGTTGCCCGCAACTGCAAATGGGTTCTCGGACGAGGGATCTTCGTCTTCCGCATCGTCTCCTGGAAGGGCATAACAGAAGAGCGCTTGAGATTTTTGTAATCGAATGT
Source organism: Dermacentor silvarum (assembly GCF_013339745.2). Lineage (NCBI taxonomy): Eukaryota > Metazoa > Arthropoda > Arachnida > Ixodida > Ixodidae > Dermacentor > Dermacentor silvarum. The sequence goes on from NC_051160.1 coordinate 101,916,071, forward strand.
CTTTGCAAAGCATGTTGTCTCATGACAGCAAGTCGCTTGGTGATGCAGGTTTCGAAGAAGTTACAGAACATGCAGCTCAACTATTTCACCTAACTAGATAATGCAGTACTGAGAACTCATCACAGTAAAAAGTTAAAAACGATATTTGGTGTCTTCCATGCATCACCAACAGTTCATTTTATGCCCATCTTCAGGATGAAAGCCCCTCCAGCGATCTTGCACTAGATGATCCCATCTTATGCCTGTAAATTTTCTTGTTTCATCAACCCACTTATTTTTCTGCTGCCCTCGACTGCGCTTCTCTTCGCTTGGTAGCCATACTGTGACTCCAATGCACCACCTATGTCCTATGGCCTGCTCAACTACATTTCTTCCTCTTAATGTCAAATAGAAGCCCATAATTGCCACTCAATTTCGAGTGCACCAAATTCCATTCAAGGTGGCTCAGTCGTAGCCTAAGGAGAGCATATTTACATTTTGCATGTATATTACAGATGGCAAGAGCTTAAACTTGCCATTAGCTCCTTAAGGCCTCTTTTTCTTTAAAAAAACAAACTAGCATAATGGCTCAATTTCACAATGTAACATGCCTATTATTATTATTAATCATGTAAGCATACATAAACACCACAAAGAAATAAAGACGAACAGGCTAGCAATTTTCTCATAAAAGGGACACCACACCTACCCACATGCTTGAAGAGAGAGAGAAAAAAAGGGAAAGAGAAGGTGAAGGAGATAAAGGAAGGAAAAAGGGAGACGAAGGGGGCATACTACAAACACATCACACAGTCACATGCAGAGTACGAGCGATATAGACGAAAGTTTATCCCCATGGCTGGCAAGAATTCCAGCACACCTTTGTGAGCCTCACACCAAGTTAAAGTACAACTTTTTGAAAAGAAGAAATCATCAAGTGCTGTTTGAGCAAGACTAAGTTGACGGAAATTACTAAGCAGCACACAGTGAAAACTGTGGAAAGTTGGACATTCTAACAGCAAGTGCCTAATATGCCTAAATAACATGGTTAGAACACAGAACTATCACTCCAAATGATGTAAAAAATAAAGTTAAATAAAAGCAATGATAATAGGATGTCTACTACTATCTATGTTGTGAACCAAAAACACATAATTTCCTCTGCACGCAAAACGCCATTAAGATAGTTAAACCTCAATATAAAAAACTTCATTATACCGAAATTCTTGATATAACAAAGTATTTAACTTTTTATGACTTCTTGTCCATCGAACACTACGTATCTCGAGCCTCAATATAACAAAGTGTGTTTCACACAATTTCAATATAACAAAAATTTAACTGCTGCCGCCGCGAAGGAATACCAGGACAATAAATGGAAACTTCTGTGGATGCACATGGTCAAATGGTTGAATCACATGCAGCTGCTTGCAGACAAAGCTCTCATACCGCACGCCGCGCGACTGCCGAAGCAGAGCAGCGTCATGTTCTGTAAAAGGTCACGCCCTGTGCGATGTATGCTTTAGGCGCGAGTGAAAGCGTGCGAGGGTGAGCCGAGCAGTGTGGTGGCTTTATGATCGCCGCCTTCCCGCGCGAGCAAGGGGACAGGGGCGTAGCGAGCTCGCGGTAATGCAATCAAACGCACCACGCAAAGGCGGAGAGGGAGCTGGAGGAGGTAGTGGGGGGCAGGTTGGCATGCATCTCCTTTTCTAGCACCGACTTGGCTGCACATGACTGTCAGTGGGCTTGAGCACAGAGGTAATCTGCTACGCGTGCAAAGCTGGGCAAGCTCAAATGGCGTGGCATCATGTGCTATCTTCTCGCTCATTTAATACTGGAGGTTGCATAATTTCGAGTTTCAGAGACGCATTGAAGCAAGAGGCAGACGAAGCATTCGCTCCAGTGCTTTTCATGACAGCGTCGTCATACTGTGAGCGACACTATCAGCCTCAAGGTGGAGGGGAGTGGACGCAAAAGCGTGGCTGGCTTCACTTTGTACCGCCAATGTCAAGATATCGTCGACATGGCATGAAACCATATCTTTCGTCACCAACTCCCAAATTCAATAAAATGATTTCTCAAATTTTCAAATTTGCTTTTTCCGATTGCCCAATAATTTGGAAAATTTTGCAGCCCATTCCATGTAAGAAAAATGCATCTTGAACTGTACTTATTTGCATAAAAGGTCGAATTTCAATATAACGAAATTTCCATATACCGAATCAAATGGCCAATTTTACTGATTTCGTTATATCGAGGTTTAACTGTAGTGGCAAAATACCCATCACGAAGTGGTCTCGTCACCAGTCAAACAGTGGTGATCGCTTATGATGAGCTGAGGTCGTCAAGCTACCAATTGTGCACCTAGGTTGCAAAAACACCTGGGACATCGAGGTGCTGTTTTCTTCTTCTGCTCCTTCTTTTCTTGTACAGCTGTGGCTTATAAGCATTCATCCCTGACGGCACAAAACACTCCCAAAATGTGGTCCTCTCGCACTATTTTTCACTACTTCAGATGCATGACAGCGCTACATACCCAAGCCCCAGTCAACGCCACCTTCCTCTTCCTTGGTCTTGTCGGCTTCAGCTTTGGCCTTGGCTTCAGCTTCCTTCTGCCGAGCTTCCTCTTCTTGCCTCTTGCGCAGTTGCTTTATTTCTGAGACCGTGAGGTCAGATTCGTCTTCCTGGTCGTCGTCTGGTCCCTGGGACAGACACAAAGCATCGTTACACAAAAGCAACATTATTCAATTTCTAAGACAACATCCCTTTCAAAACATTTCGTATGACTCTGCACCGAAGGCATTGAAGTATACCGCAGGCAGCATTCCAAGCACTGTGCAAAGATAACTAGCTTGTCAGAGCACCAGAAACGTTTTCGGACATATAGTACTCCGACACGTCCGTGCCAAGTCGCACAAAATCTTGCAAAAGTGTTTGATTGCCCGCAAATACAGCCCCAGTTGACAAGATGAAAGATAAAATTCTTATCCTAATCCGCCTGACTGCACAACAAAGCTACAGTCTAGGCAGTTGGTCGGTGACAATTCTCCCTTTTTGCCCGCTTCAACACTCCCCAGGGCTAATCTTGCACGCATACTCAAATACCCAAAGGACGTGAATGGGGGGGGGGGGGCAGCCACCACTGTAGCAAAATTGGTAGAATGCATGCATCATGCAGAAGTTGTGGGTTTAGCTTCCATTGGCATCAAGCAGTCTTATCCCCTCCACTTTCTTTCCCTTTTTATCATTATTTCTACACTTTCAATTAAAATAAGAAAACATGGTTAATTTCCTTAACGGTTTCCTTGACGTCATTGTCTGTTGGCTTCTAAAGCACAATCAGTCAGACTTTTAATATTGTGCGAGCGTCAACTGCACGCTATGTCAGTGCCGTATAATGACAAGAAGTGTCGAGATCGGCGATATTACGCACACATGCGCAATGCACTCTTTAGTGTAAGTGTCGTCTGCCAAGCTATTCCTTTTAGGGTTGAGCACACCCCTGCCTTTGTTACCCGTGAGGTGCCATTGTTGACACGAATTACTGACAATACCTCGCACAGGCTGATAAGACCTTTCTTTTTTGTCTCCTCTTGTGCATGCATTGTTCCTGCGATAAGAAAAAAAAAGTGTACCACAAATGCCAAATCTTACTCGTGCACTTGTTCGGCCCGCTTTTTGTAAATAGGGTCAAGCAGATAACTGGTACTGTGTGCGTCCTCCTAGAGTGAACCATGTAGCAGGCGGTACTTGCACTAGAGGGTGTACTGTGCGCTTGCGTGAAATATCCCTGATCTCACTGTCTCTTGCTGTTATAAGGCACTGACCGCCAGCTGATTGCACACATAAATATAATACAGTTTACCTTCTACGTGAACAGCTGACTATTACACTTATCACAAACCAGTTTTCAAAAGCTCTCTGTAATTCATTGAGCAGCTTCACTGAACAGCACTAACATAGCACTAGAAAATCTACTATGTCATTCATGAATTATGAGTGAACTGATCTCGCACCTCGAGTATAAAGTTTCGCGAGCTGCCACCAAACTTGACCATGTACCCAACTCTGAGCCGCTTGTAAGAACGGGCTCGCACAGGATTCTTGTTCACGGAGGTGCCGTGCGTGCTGTCAAGGTCGTAAAGGTAGAAACCTGAAAAGTAAGCAAGATTAAACTGAGCAACATAAAAGTTACTTAAGGCAGTCAACACAGACTGAAGCCTTTCAAAGTCAAACATCCATTAACACAGGCACCATCAGCATGCAACGTGAAGAGGATATAAGTGATCAGAGCACCTACTATGTGTAATTACATGCAAGTGTGACATGTAATCACTCTGTATATCCAGTTTCTAAGCATGAAGTAGTCCCACGTGTTCATTTCCGAGTGAGAATTAGGCCGCTGTTACAAATGCAGGTGAAACTGGGAACGCAACTACGCATCGGCATAGTTTCAGAAGTCTTCGCATTTGAATTTATGCCGATAGTACTATACCTTCACTTAACGGTAAAGTGCCACTTATTCATTGCGTGATTTATATGGTCCAACGTCCCAAAGCTACACTGGAGCTATTACGGTAGCCCGTAATGGAAGACACTGAATTAATTCTTGACTAACTAGGGTTCTTTAAAGGGCCCTTCACCAGGCCACATAGCAAATTTGGGTTATACGCTGGAAGTTGTTACGTGCCCTCTAAGCAGTGTTCTACCGAAATAATTTTTCAAATTAGTTCATTAAAGCAGAGATATAAATATTTCAAGTGCCGTGAACCCATGATTTCAGGAGGCGAGCATCACCGCCAACATAGACACTCTCTCCACTTGCTCCGTGTAGCCTCCGCAAGTGAAATTCCTTCCCCGTGTTCTCCCATACCGGAGCAGGAGGATCGCCTGACGAATACGTCATGGGCCCCGCCTTCCGTTTTTTTTGCCCTCTTTCTCAGGTTTTTTTGCCGAGTGGCAGACTCGCACGAGTGTGCCTCGAGCGCGAACTGTTGCGCGTCTTGTTTCGCGTAGCAGATAGCTTTGCGCGCTCTGCACGAGAACACCTGATTGGCGGCATAAGTCAGTGCCACAATCACAAGCATTGAGGCAGACGCGAGAGGATGAAAGACCATGATCACAGTGCTGAAACACGGCAGAAAATGACATAGTTTCGTTCTCTGCATGTGCGACTGCACAACGTGGGAAGAAGTAAACGAAACGGAAGTACATCTCTCTTGCTACAGTACGAAGCAAAACAAAAACACGCAGACATTCTGTTTGGATGTTTTATCAGTTCTCTAAACTTTAATTGGTCTATTGAAGCAACAGATTAAACAAACAACTGACGTTGCCTCGAATAATTCTCGCAGTGGCGTGTCACTGCGAGCGACATCACAGCACTGCCATGTATGTAGGCGCACTTGTGCAATTGACGTAGACTCTCCAGCTGGGAGCGCGGAGCCCGCGAGGAGAAGGGCAAACGCCATTTGGTTTGAAACTTAAGCCCTTTCCGCGGTGCGTAGGAATGTAATACTTAGCATACACCACCATTAGCGCGCATTGTATGCACTGTACTTGTCAGCTCAAAAATGGCCTCCAAGCAGACAGACCTCCAAGTACACGAGCATTTTTGCATTCCACCCACCATTCAGTGTGGCTGCCGCAGCCGAGATTCAAACCCACAACCTTGTGCTCAGTAGCAAAATGCCACAGCCACTGAGCCACCGGAGCAGCTTGATAAATAATTTTCTACAAAGACTGTAACTAAACTACACAGTTAAAACTTCAATCACACATCAGCAACGTGTCCCCCCATTCCCGTGCAAATTGAATATTGATGCTATGTATAGTTCTCCAAGGACACCACGCAAAGTATCAACTTCATATAACACCCCTAAACTGGAAGAACACAATCATTTAGTAATTTAAAATTATTTACAAAGCTACTGAATAACCCACACACATCAAACTTTCAATGCACATTCCCTCTAACATGGCCACCATTCTCTCCAAATATATAAAACAGATGCCACCTTTGCTTCTCCGAGCACAACGGGCAAACTTTGTAAGCGTTTCATATAACACTTATAAAGAGGCAGAAAATTTAGCATTTTTCATTTAGCCCCTAATTAATAAGCACACTTTAAAATATTCCAGCACATCTTCATTAACGTGCATCCCTCCCCCTTTCCTTCAAATATAAACTCAGTGAATAGTCCTTCCAGGGCACTGGAAAAATGCGCGTAAGACATTTTCTAGCACTTGCAAGCACACTAACAGCTTCACCGTAAAAAGCAAAAGCATTTTTGCTCTCTAAGTGGCAAGGAAGGCAAGTGAATGCAGTGCTGTATGCGCATGTTTGCATGTGACCACGTCAGTCTGCATTTTGGTCCTTGTCATGCCGCTGTTTAGACAGGGAAGCATACATTCAGAGCTAGCACTGAATCTGCATGCCCTGGCCCACTGCCAATGCAGCAAAACAAAAACTTAACTTTTTCTGATTGTAGCGGCACCTGAGTTATCATGCTGCTGGGCAAGCACAGTCGAAAAAGTTGAACAGTGTGCTCCAGGATGTCCAAATTATTGACTGTCATCCATTACGTATATGGGGGCTAGTTACAGCAGCAGCATGATGTCCAAATAATTGAGCGCATCTCAATTTTCGTCATGCAAAAAGAATTGGTCGGTGACTGCAAATGACTCAGAAAGTTTAGTTAATCTCTAATATAACCTACAAAAAAATGCATAATACCGTGCTAAATTGTGATAAACATTTCTTGCTCGCATGTTCCCCAAGTGGTCTCAACCACATGTCAAGGTGGGCTGCTGGCACCATATTGAAACATTAACTGAACCTATCAACCTCGCATATCAGGCGGGGGGTCATTTTGAGGCTAAGCATTTTATCAAAAAGCCTCGCCTTATAGGTATTCATACAAAAACAGGTACATCAGTCCAGTAGCGCACCCAGGATCTCTGCCAGTCTGTTGACAGTTTGCCAATACTATCTAAACAGCACTAATTTCAATTTCTTCATGGGAAATTGTCAAAAAATGCACTTTTTGCGAGTGTGCAGACGACTGCGCATCTTACATCTTAGTTGTAGTACTCAAATGCGCAAGGAAAGAAAAGGGGTTAAACAAAAGGGGGAGTTAAGTCGGCCTCGGGGGGGGGGGGGGGGGGGGGTTACAACCCCCGAAACCCCCCCCCGTCGGTGCGCCACTGCATCAGTATACAGAAATAGTCTTTTTATATACAAAAGATCAAATATTTGCCCAACTGAAAGCTAAAACATGGCAAAAATTATATTTCTTTCGAAGTTAGGAAGACTGCTTGTTACTCGGCCGGAGATCTGAGGGACAGCTCTGCAGGCCTGCTAGCAACCACTTGCTCTACAACTTTCCTGCCTCTATCCAGCCCTACGCCAGGAGGCTGGCCTGGCTCTGCATACTTATGTACTTCTGTTCTAAATTTTAGACAGCAACCTGAAGCAGAGATATTATATGCAAGTGATGAGTACAAGTAGGCAGGCAGGCGACAATGAACCGAAGAAACTTATGCCCTACACTGGGTGAACCTGCACAAGCAAGAGAAGCACAACTTGGCAGTCGTGATAGTTATGGACAGTTGGTCGTCATTTTAACTAAACACAGCTCACAACTGGCCCCCTATTTACGTGCAGCAATGAGCCTTTTAGGCAAATGAGTGGTGACTGCAGTATTTCGGAAACTTACTACACATGTTGCTGTTAATTTGATTAGGCAGGGCTGCCTTTCCACAAATGTCTTCGAGCATGTTTAACACAAGGACAGAAGCATGCTAACACTGACAGCACTGCAAAAATAACAAAAGTGCAAAAGAAAAGAAAATGTGTGGCGGCATTAACACAGAGATGGATCCACGACGAACCTGATGTGCCCGACTCCCCAGCCCGGAACTGCACCACGGCGTGGTAGCGTGATATGGACGGGTGCTCCAGAACGACGTCGCAGTCGTCCTTTCGACCGATGACAAGGTAAGGCTTGTCCAGTGGGAAGTTTGACACAATGACGCCTCCCTTGAGCACTTGGAAGTTGTACTCCCGGTCTGGTACACCACTCCAAGGGGGCTCCTGGCAACGGAACAAAGATTGCAGAAGTGGCTTCGGCAGGCAAAAACGTTGCGATCATGAGAGCAGACCATTATCAAAATGTAATTTCACTTCAGTCAGAAAACAATTTAACACAAGAAACAGAGCAATCATTAGGGCCAGAAGCCTCTAGCATGGCACACACCGGAATGAAAGAAAGCACTTCAGGAAATAGTATGGTGACCTGTGCTCTTATCCCAGCAAATTTAAATGCACTTTTTGCACTGCCTTATTTTCGCTCATATTTCCCATAAAGGTCTTTTTGTTTGGTCCACGTCATTCAATAAGACACATAGCATCGCTGCTTACTCAGACTAAGCAGCAAAAACAAAAAAAAAACATCATCACAAGTGCACTTCACTAGGAGGAATGTGATGTTGCTCTGCTATTATCAGTAATCAGAAAAACCAGGCAAGCAACATGACGCCAGGCATCACATTATTGCCTTTAGTCTTATTTTTCTTGAGTTATATTTAATTTATGCAATGTTAGTTATATGCAACTACAGTGAGAAAAGTGCAGGATCTACAGCCATACAGCATGTTTCAACATCGATAAAATTAGTGAACATTATAACTGAAAACGAAAACTGGTAAGCTCACTGCTGAAAAATTAACCGGAAAAGCTGGTTAAAGTTCACGTGGAAAAATATATTCATAAAAAAATATATTATTGGGCAGAAAAAAGTATAACAAACTTGAGGAAAATAAAAACCAAGAATGCTGAAACCTAATTAGTATGTATCGCCTTGTCAAAAATTTGTTCTATGTGGTAACCCTGAAATATCTTGTGATGTAATGACAGTCAGTATGTGTAAATGCAATTGCATTAGAAGTTTCATTGCATGAAAATTTTCAAAGAAATGCAATCTTACAGCCAAACTTCAGCGAGACCAAAGCAGCAGCGAGTACAAAACCTTGATTTAAAGTAGTTGAACAAAGATGTAGACCCATGTACAGGCATACAAGAAATGCAGTAAAAGCATTTGCTGTGTCTTCCGAGTTCATACTGTTCCCAGAGATGATGTGTCCCAAATTACAAAGCGGCTGGCTTAACTGAGAAGCTCTGTAAAGTACACCTAGTGCTGAGGATATTAAACCAGACCAGGTGCTGCCATTATGCAATAATTATTCACAACCCCTACCATTATAAATGATAAACTTTCCCCTTCCCCCACAAGAAAAATTACATACATTTATCAAGTTAATTTAAACAGGAAGGTGATAAAAACTTGCAGTCACTACCAGAACTGAAAAAAAAAAAAAACTGAACTGTGTTTGACCAGTGACTAGATGCATTCAAATTCATCTTTTTTCTTCCGAAGGAGTGGCTTAATTGGCAATGGATTGTATATACGAGAAGTTGCACCCTGCTTACACAAATGTTACTATTAACTATTTAAGCGTACCATATGCATGTAGCATGCTGAAAAATTTGGTGTATTGAATTTTACTTCATAGTGCATTATCATAAATATTTAGCGCTTTAACATACGCAATTCAATTCAAAACGAGAACTAAATTACGGTTAACTTACCAACAATGGACACTTCTTAGGAATCGCTTATGTGAAAACTGCTCACGTGAAAGAACTCTGATGGCCTTTGCTCTCACAAGAAAGAAAATATCTGCGGCTTTCAGAGCTTTGCAATATTTTTTAATAACACAACTGGAATAAACAAACAAGAATACCTCAAGACGAGTAGCTCATATCCTGAAGGAACGCCAGTATAAGTGCCATATTAATATTTTCAGACATGCTTTTTTTCCCCTGTACCACACAAGAGCAGAATTCATTACCAGACTGCGTGGTCACTGCGCCATCATCATCTTTTTTTTTACACTGCTCCAAGAACATGTGTTTCTATATGAAAACTGATCCCCTGTGTCATGTCAAAGAATATTTTTCATATGCCTCTCTCGACAGCGCTTCGTTTTGTTCTTATTCATATTGTTTCCCCTCTACAATAATTCGCTATTAGGGCACTGTATGGTATTTGTGTAAATAAAAATTAACCATTATCTACAGTTCTTTTTTCTTCGTTACCTCTTGAATCACAAACATAGCTTTAGCTCAGTGATCCACTTTCACCTAATCACACAATGCTTTGGCTGGTATAACATCGGAATTTATTTTATTTTATTCCTTTCTCATCATCCACCACCCACAACCAGCTGATCGTGGTTATCTGATAACATAGACAGAGCGCTGTTTGGACCACTGATGAAGCACAAAGAGGAATACAATCGGTACATTATCCTGGTCCCTCTTTGGTGCTGTAGTATAGTAAGTGGGACAGACATGCTTGGGGAACCACCTTTTTCAGTTTGGCTATTTGGGCTACGTGAAACAGCTCACCTGATTTTTGTATCTCTAGTAGTCCCTTCAAAACTAAATTTGATTCATAAAAAATTATGGCACATTTTCATGAAAGAATGAGCTCCCAACCAAAATCAACTAAGAAAGCTGGGTGTCTGATAGTAAGAGCCAAGTTGAGTGAATTTTGCAAAGTCTAAAACAAGCAGAGATTACTTGAACGCTCGCAGAGAATCTCTTGTGTTAGGGCTGAAAGGTGCGCAAGTTGGCGTCTATCAACGATTATACAAAAAATTAGCGCAACGAACGAGGAGCAAGAAAAGAAGCAACGAACACATTCTCTTATCTCTGTTGAGGGTGAAAACTGTGTCAGTCACGAGTGGCATTGTTTGGGTTTCGATTCTGGTTAATCAGCTCATATCACCCTTTTGTGTCGTTCTTGCTGATTACACACGTGTTTTGTTTTCTGCTGCTCTGTATTTTTCGTTGTTGTTGCAATCATACTCACACCTGCCACTACGAAAATAACACACTTTAGTTGCAAGCTCTGTGTTTCTGTCATCTGCTTCTAGTTCTTAGTCCGTATATGTTGCATTTTTTCTCATCTAATAGGGCATGCCAGGTGCAAAATGTCACCAACTCTCAAAGTGAGCAAAATAACACCAGCAGCGAAGCAATTCCTGCTCGAACCTCAGTCATTGGCTGCAGGAGTTACACAAATTGTGCCTATGTCCCTAATTCAGTCATGTCCCCTCCACATGACTGATGGCAAGTAACCGTGGTGTACAACTCTTTCTCTCTCCTTTCTATTCTCATCGGCATGCTTGAGGGTGCACTTGATATAAAGCGTGCTGCATCAAGCCTCCCAATGATGGCACAATGTTTACTGGAGCTGAACTAATTATCCCTGAGTTGCTGCAACCATTAATAGTAGAAGGAAGGCTACACTCGCCAAATCAAATAAAATATATATTGACGTTTTGATTCTCGTACGGGTGCCTCGATCACAAAACAAATGCACAGCAACGGCGATTATACACGCACTTGACGTAACATCTTTTGACTTGACAAGTGCATATGTAATCACTGCTGCTGTGCATTTGTTTTGTGATCAAGGCAGCCGTACAGGCGCCAAAACATCGGTATATATTTTATTTGATTTGGCCAATGTACGCTTATTTCACTATGACCTTCCCTCGCCAGACGATTTTTCATCAAACCCTTGACTGCGACGATTAATACTGCTTGTTTTGTGTGCACTTTAACGCGCACTTCTGCAAGAGGTATGCCGAAATACGCTTTCCAGGCAGTATGTATTGTGTGGCTCACTGATAACAAATTTTTTTCCCTCTGGCGAGTGTAACCACGCGAAAATTTTCAGAACATTATTAGGCACTTTTCTACACAGCTGTGCAGTACACTGACATGGCTTCAACCGGCATTTGCAGCTAGAGCGCCAGCAAAGTGAGAGGCGAACATTAAAGTTTTTACTTTAACAGTGGACCACATTGTGCATACATACTTTGGCCATCTGAATTGCCTTGAGTTTACCTAAGCTTGTCACGGAAGCGTCCAACACTGATAAAAGCGTGCACCTTCAATAATCGCTTAGCATTTTGTTGTTTGTTTTTTCGTGTACCCTGGATCGCCGTTCTTCTAGTTGTCATGTAACTGCTAATGACCAACCAAACGCGACAGAGAGGGGCAGGGAGAGGAAGGGAGGTTAAACAAACAACAAACGCACCTCATACGGCACATCGGTGGGCGTCGGTTTCGGACCCGGTGTCGTGGACTCGGCGCTCGCTTGGGGTTCCCCACTTCCAGCGGGCGATGAGGAGGAGGCTGGCAGTTCGATGCACTGCGGCAGAGGTGTGATGCCCGTCTTTAGCACCTTCTGCTTTCCCGGCCTGGGGCCGATCAGCGGCATTTTGAACGACGCGCGGCAGGGAGCGTCCGTTTTGGACGACGACACCTCGGACGCATCCGAGCCCCCCTCGCCGTCGGTTTGCATCGGCTCCGGGTTCCTGTCACTCGCGGATGACGAACTGACGGCTCCATTGTCGCTCTGTGCGGGCACACTGCTGTCGGCGACCGCCGTCGCGTCGTCTTCGGCCTGCGGCGGAGGCCGGGTTGCGGTTGTTGTTGACACTTCGGAGTCCATTGCGAAAGATCGCGCACTTTGGCGTCGATGGCCTGCAGGTGAATAGCTCGAGGCTCACGCTCTCATCGCGAAACAAACGGCTTAGAATTGTTGCACGGGACGCACAAATGCACTTAACGTTTCCAGTGCGCGACGCAAGATCGTGCAAATTTTGCCACTAGAGGCGGCCATTTTGTTAGTGCGGAGGTTGCCTGAGACAAGTTCTTTTTCGCCGATCGCCGACAGATTCTCCGTCGTGTTTCGCATACACACAGAGAATACTTTTCAGTCCTGAACATGTGGTCCTGAATAACGCTGTATGACTTACACTGTAGATTTTGCGGTTATTTACAATTTCTTTTTGACATTTAACGTTAATAAAAGTGAATGGAAGAGCGTGTGTGATATTTATTTCGTGCCTGATTTCGGTTTTGGTTCGGTTTTTCGTACCAAATACTTTACTCGCGCTCAGTAATAACTGATTTTAAATGACGAGTTCAGCAGTCGATGTTCGATAGCGAAGCTTCACTAGACCAGTGCAACTTGAAGTAACATGTGCGACTGATCCACTGCTTCGGAGTTCATTTCACAGCACGCGTACAGATACTCGGTATAACGAAATAGACTGCAAATTAATGCAATTGGTGTCTTCGGCGAAATAAAGAGTTTCGCGTGCCCCGTTAACGTATGCATATGTGGAATTGTAAGTGGTGAACGTCCAACGGGAATCAAAGTACCCCTCCCATATCCAAAATTATAGTCTCATGCAGAAGGCCAGTAGTACCTAAGCCTGGCCGGCGCTGATACGACGTGAGTCGGTTAAGGGTCATTTTAAAAATAAAAATAAATAAAAATGTTCTGAAATTATGTGAGTTAAGTTTATGCCTGATAGAGCAGCGTAATCAACGCAGGCCCACGTGCAAGACCTCTGGACTGGACTGAACTGGAAAACCGCCAAATTACTTTACGCTTTATATCGCTGCGGAGTATGACCGCATCCAACAGCTAGCGAGCGTGTTATTTAACAAATTAATTAAGTAAGTATTTAATTAGATAAATTTTGCGTGAATTCGCGAAGAGAGCCGGGCATTATCACCCAAACCGACATCCAGGCTTAGTTTGCAACTAGCACAAACGCGTTAGAAACGTGCAGTACTCACTAGTAAGGGGGAGCGGCCACAGCGTCTTACGCAGCCATGCATTTACACATGCCGGAACGTGCACCGCGTTTGCCGACGCCATCACATGACTGCTGAGAGAGTATACCCCCCGTATTCATAAACGCTCCTCGACTTGAACTTGACTTGCCACCGCCTTGGGCAGCGCGTTCGAAACGCGTTGAAGGTAAGGCGGAGAGGCCACAGCGTCTTACACCAGCTTCTTACACGGGCCGTAACGCGCTAGAAACGCGGCCTTTCGTTAATGTTGGGTATTTATTGCCATCGTGGTGCGTGTGTGTCTATGTGCGCTTCGTGGCGTAGTAGTTAGCGCCACGCGTTCGGAAGCGAGGGGTCCCTGGTGCGATTCCGCGCTACGGATACAACTTTCGGATTTTTTTTTTTCATAAAACGCCGGAAGCGTTCTCCGGAAGCCGGAAGCTGGCTTCCGGAACCGGAAGTGTAAACGGAACAAGTGTTACCCGTTTGTAAAACGTAGGCGAAATCCTGTGTAGTGGGCCAGTGGGGTCAGCGCTTTTGCAGAGGGAGGGACAGTGTGGGAACGCTGGCATGATGAGTGGCATGCATCGGAGCCAGCTGTGGATGAAGACGTCGAACGCGCGAGCAGTACGTGCACGAGCGCGTCTCTGTGACCACGTGACTTTTTTGCTCGTAGAAGCATCGACGGTATGTCATTGTGCGATGAGGCATATAAGGCTTTCGCCTTAAAGTATATATAATCGCACCACGCGCTTCGCTAGGCCTAGAATACTGCGTCGCAAGCCTGCATATATATGCGCGCTGATGGACAAAAAGAAAAGCTGTTCTACCCACGCATCACGTACGATCGCGGTATTGACTGCAGTCGATAACGCGATGGGACTCGACGAGAGAATCATTGATTGCGATAGCTAAGTATTAAAACAAATGTCGCAGTTTCACCCGAAAGGCGAAGCATTAATTGCGATAGCAAATTAGTGGAGAGCTATACGGAGTAAGGATAGTAGTTTTATCAACTTGGACATGCAGCAGCACCAGCAACGCGCAGAACTGTTGTCGACGCCGTCGGCGTTCTGCCCGGCCGCGTTCGCACTGAACGCGCGCGGCGTTGGTGACTGTTGCCGGTGCCTCTGGGGCGCGGCTCGGGGGTTTTCGACGAGATCGGAACGGGACACTCGTCGAGCAGCGTCCGAAGTCTTGTTCGGCGAAAGCCACAGCTTGCATATGCACCGTTCCAGGGCACGGACGGACGGACGTTCGGACGCCGCCGCTGTGCCATCACGTGATTGCTGAGAGAGTGTAAGGGGGAGAGTCCACAGCTGGGGCGGCGCAACTGTTGCTATGCGCCGCTGTGCCATCACGTGATAGCTGAGAGAGTGTGAGGGGGAGAGGCCACAGCTGGCAGCCTTCCAGGGCACGGACGGTGGCCGCGGACGCCGCGAGTATGAGCCATTAAAGCCTTTCGCCTTAAAATTCACCTGGGGTGTCCGCAATAAATATTGACGCATCTTTTGGCGCCCGCGAGTGGCACGCAAACATGTGTGCTGTGTGTGTGTGGAGACCAACACTAACCCTTAAAGGTCGATGTTTATTAACCTAGGGGGAAATGCCATGTTTATTACCAGCAGTGGCGCACCGACGGGGGGGGATTTGGGGGTTGTAACCCCCCCCCCCCCCCCCTGTGGCCGACCTAACCCCCCCTTTTGTTTAAGCCCTTTTTCTTTCCTTGCGCATTTGAGTACTGCAATTACCAGTGGTGAGAATGAAGGACATATTATCCCTGTTTTCAATTTCGCGCTTCAACCTCGTATGCCTGTAGGTCAGTGCACGGTCCTAAATTTCAAAATGTTCTTTTCATATTTGGACCCCTTAAGCGCAGGAGAAGTTATCAAAACTTGCTACATTCAATAAACAGTTACAAAAACACAAATTTCCATTAATGGTCACAATGGGTGACATCATCTAGAGCTGGTGCATGAACTTCAATATAGGGTTGCAACCTGTCTTTAACTTTTGTGTCTTTTCTATGCCATCCACTCACAATAAGAGCTATATAGTGATTTTTTTCTGTTGCAGAAGCATATTTTGTCCTCTTTTTATGTGACTTTGTGGTCACCTTTACATAACTGCTGCAGATGACTTCAGGAATAGCACTCAGTCTGAAGGTTTTGCCTGCTCAGTGAGCCTTATTTATGTGTGTCAGTCCTGTTGCTCATTCTTCTTTGTCTTCGTGTTGTTATGTTACTAAAATATACTAGTTATGAATTATTCCACTCACGTGCCGTGGTGGTGCAGTGGCTATGGCATTGCACTATTAATATATAATAAGGGCTTATTATATATTATAATAATGGCCGCATTTCAACGGGGGTGAAATGCAGGAACGCCCGGGTGTCGTGTATTGGGCGCACGTAAAAAAACCCCACGTGGTCAAAGTGCCCCACTATGGCATGGCTCATAATCAAATCATGCTTTCGGCAAGTAAAACCCAGAATTCAATTGAGTTATAAATTATTCCACTCAAACTTGCCAATCTCCCTGTTTCTTTGTGACTTCATGTAAGAATTCCCACTTTGTGCGTGCTTCTGACAGCCCTGAAAGCAGAAACGGAATGGGCTCATTGCATGGTACTGACAGGGTGCCACGACAGCAAATTTCAGCAATACGTTTGACTCAACATTTTCGCAGTCCCTATTCTGTAGAGAGGTTGCCTATGAGCTGTGTATGTGATACGTACAATGACTCTACTGAATTGAAACTGTGGTGCAAAAGTACTGTGCTGAATGAACAAAAAGAATGCACTGTACTCCGTCCAAATGTTCAAGGACATAAGAAAAGAAACTGGCATTGTTCGAATAGCAAAATTTACAAATCAAATAGGAATATTCGAGAGAAACAATCTTTGATAATCGAATCTACCACTGAGTTGAGTACCGCATATTTTCTTATTTTTAAACAAAGTAATAGATAGGTTGCATGGACTCTATTTGTTAAAAAAAGAAAATCCTTATTTACCTTATATTTGTAAATGTAATGCTGCTCACAAGTGGATTTATGATCAGGTAAGCCAGCTTGTCAACGAGAAACTGAAAGCTTATACATCTGGTGCACCATAACATCAACATGTAACGAAATAAAAGAACTCCAGCGAGGTGACCAGGATGCAGATAAGAGTGCTGTGTTAGTTAAAGCGGCTGGGTGTTTGTGTTACAAAACGTCTTTATTTGAACACTAACTGAACAAAAAAAATGAAAAAATATAATTGAGAAGATAACTAATTTGGTTAAGTGTAATAGTACAGCACCACACGTCAATTTAAAATGATTCAAAACCTGTCAAGATTGGCCAAGTAAAATTCATTTGCCCATATCTAGGCAATAAATTCATAAGCTGCCTAACGACGAGGTGCCATTTTATTCAATGACTGCAACCTATTCTGCAGATGTTTTTTTGTGCTTTTGCTCAGAAACTGGCGCCTCCACATTGCAACTTCTGTTCTCTCACAGCAAAATAATTTGAAACAGCCTCCACTTGCATCAGCCTTTCTTCCTGCAGATTCACAAACGTATTGCCATTTCGTATTTCAAATAGAAACGGCAATTTCACAAGTCAAATAGCAACTTGAATAAGAAATTAGTATTCGAGATTTACACACCCCTAAAAAACATACCTTCCATTAAATTGAAAATTTTATTCAACCAAAGTTTGTTAAATGACAGTTATTAAGAATCCTAATGTTCCAGATTTAATCATTTTTATTGTGAAAGCCTTGATACTTGTAACCAACATCTGCTGAGAGAAAGTTCTTATTGATATGCAGAGGGAGAGAGAGGAAAAAATAAGCTTGCTGAACCTACAAAACAGCTCAGTTCAAGTCCAAAGGTTGCACAGATTCTAAACACAGCAGCAGGTTTACTGTGGTTCAGAAAGTAAATAATAGTAATCCTAATGACATTAAGAAAGTTGCAGTATTTTTCTAGCATAAATAACCAAATAAATGGTAAATAATATTATTAGACAATTTTCATATACAAGAAAGTTTTTAGCTCTCAATACATGAAGCGTGAAAAGAACCTGCTTTTCTTATTAAAAAATGAATTGCAATTATATATATATATATATATATTTGACATTCCTGATAAACTTTTTCTCTTTGTTGAGAGCACAGAAAAACGAAAAAGAATGCAAGAACACTGAAAGTATAATATTTTTTCGGAAGCTGTACCTTTTGATGGCTCGTTCATTGCATTACAGCGTTCAAATGTAAATCTTCACTTATTCTCATCTGCTACAACATAGAAAGACAAACACAAATTTTGTGTGGCTGCCTTGTTTTTAACTCAGAATTAATGTCACCATTGTACAGTGTATCTGTCTTCTCTTTTCATGATTCAAATTCATTATTCTTTTTTGTATGTGTAAAACAACAGAGAGAAAGCAAAAAAAAGGAGCTTCTCGAGGTAGATACAAATTTATTCTTAATAAATAAATTACACAGTAGCCTATAAATAGTAACACACATTTCATAAATTATTTTGAGCAGGAAACTGACAAAACATATAACTTGCACAACAATTGCCTGGTTGCCAGGAAGTGAACTACTTTACATTTCACGCGACTGTGCCAAACACGTGTAGAGTCATGGGCACATTTTTAAAGACAAGAAAACCCTGTCATCACCTCGAACTGCATTTTATGCCGCAGTTCCTTTCAGAAACCAATCGACATGAAAGTAAATTTTGTGCCAGCTTGCAAAGAATGGACAAAAGACTTCTACTGGCTTGAAACCAAAGAGAAGGTTTTAAAGGCTCTAAAAATGAACGTGCAATGACTAGAGGAGGGCAACTTAACAAATTGTGTACACTCAACAAGCTACAAAGGAACTTTTGTCAGAGATATAATATACTAGATACAGTTTCAACACTTATATACACTTTACATATATAAATATAACACTGTAAAATATTGCTAGAAATGAATGTGCAATAAATAATTAAAGATGGACAGCTTAAAAAACTGTGTGAACTCAACAAGCTACAAAGGAACTTTCGTTAGAGATATCGTATACTACATAAAGTTTCAACACTGAGGTGCACTTTATGTACTTATAACAGCGTAAAATATTCCTAGAAATGAATGTGCAATAAATAATGAATGAAGGACAGCTTAAAAAGTGCGCATAGTCAACCAGCTGCACAGGAACGTTCGTCAGAGAAACCATAAATACATATTCAACACTAAGCCAGGTAATGACAGTACTAGGCGACTACCTGGCTATATCAGTGGCTACCTTTGAATTACCTACTTTTTACAATATATGGTCCAACCAATGCTTAAATAAGAATAAGTTGTCCCATTGGGATAAGGAGTCACCAAACTTGCCACAAGAAACACATACACGCCATCAAACCCTTCACAAATCACCACATCACAGAATTGCATCTCGCATTTATGTGTGCTAGAGGTATAAAAAAAATAAAGTCGAAAAAAGTTGTCATCCTCTAAAAAGGATGCTCCTGTACAAGGAAGAGTACAGCAAACCCACAATGCATCTGTACAATACGTGGAACCACATCAATATAGAACATGGATCTCAATAAACACATTGAACTACGTGCGAATCAGTAGACGTTGCATATATGTGCAGTACGCAACCAGCCTTTGCTGCATGAAACATTTGTGTCTACAAAATCTAAAGATAAGAAAAGCTAAAATGTGACAAGTGATATAACAATCTTAAAGATAAAATATTCTTCATGAAAGCTGAGCATCCAAACATCAAAAGATAAGGAAACTAGAATAAGCTGTACAATAATCTAAAGATACAAACACAGCCTGCATTAAGTAACGAGCTACAGCTATGCTTTACGGTGACTCGCGCTTTTATTCGAAAATCCTTAAAAGCCGGTTTTACAAGTGTAGATGCTTTGTTCTCACTCAGATTTTGCGACACAATTGCATTTGTTGGTCTGCATCATTCGGTAAAGCACTTGGTATTCTTGTTTGTTTTTCAGTTAAAAAAATGTAAAACAACCAATGCATTTGCACATTGCCATCAGAGAAGCGAAGCTGCCGCAGGAATGTAGGTTCCTGCCTGTTGGAAATTAAAAGCTGAGACAATTCGGGCAATAAATGATGCCAAGCGTGCTAACGAAAGACGCAGACCAAGAAATGCAATGTCTTACTACAAAATTTGAGTAAGAACGAAGCAGCGGTATGCTCTAGATCTTTTAAAACTGTCAGAAAAGAAATGCAGCTCACTGTAGACATAGCGTGAACAGAAACACCAATATAGAAAAATTATCACCAGGATCCCAAAGGAAATATTAAAAACAGACAAAACGTCCACTAGTGACTAAGGCAATCAAACAACAGAAGTGGAATCAGGCTGCCTCCTAAAAGCTTCACCTGGCATTTGGTCAAATGCATTAATGTTTAGGCTGTCACGGCAATTTCCCTAGAGAGGTCACGTCGCCAGCGGCAGAGATGACAAAATATTCAGGCGCTTCCTTCAGTGGTGCTGACGCTATGCTGTCGTAGACGACGTCCACGAAGGTCTTTTTTGGCCCTGTCGGAACTGCTTGGTCAGGGGTTGCTGGAGTGCTCTGCTGTGACGATCCCGCAGCCATCCAGTCCTCCTGCGATATGCCCTGAAGGAAGGCCAGCAAACTTAAGTTTGCAGAACTACAGAAGGATAAGAAACTATGCAGAGTTTCACAGGTGCTGGCTAAGATTGCGTCATTTGTATAATTTCAAAATAGTATTGCAAAAGGTGAGTGGGTAGCATGTGAAGAAGTCTCCCACCATCTGTGACAATCAGAGGCGAGGGTGCAAAGAGGCTGAGAGAAGGGAAGGTGGGTGAGGAACCCTGCACACCATCTCTGCCCTCTCCACTCTTGCCCAGTGCAAACTTCGAAAAAAAAAAAATTATCACCTTCAAGTACTTTATTTCACGCACATCTTCACGTTAAGTGTGAAGACAACACTCTGCTCAAAATGTGTCCCTATTTCCACTTGTGCATTGTTAAAGTTCAATAGATTAAAAAGTTATTGTGACTTCGGGCTGTACAAGATACCCCAACGTCTTTGTGCAATGGACTACGAAGTAATGCCTAATGATGTTACGTAGTCCCAGTGATGCCGCACAAGACCTGAAGTCATCCACACAGTGCACCTCAAGTCTTTCCCCGCACATTAATGAACTGTGGAACTTGAATTTTTATTTTTGACTTGCTTCATTATTTTATATTCGTGCTCACATTTCTTGCTATCTTGTTCGGTTTGCAGCACTGGGACAATACTTCTTAAAATGGGGCATTGCGATGCATACATTGTTTTACATTTAGCGAGTGACCAATCTCACTGAATCGTCACTGCTTTGCATCCCGTTATCGCTCAGTGCAAGACGTGCCTACTGTATTGAACATTCTTGGCAGGTGTAATCAAATTGTGTGCACAAGTTGAACGTGACTCGTAGCACAATGCAGTGAAATCGCTGGTGTTTGCGTATGTTCCAGAATGTACACCACTATTCGCACTGCGCAAGCAATCTTATTAGACAAGGTCCCTTGGCGATAGGATCGACGACAACGTTTTCGAAAGTTCCGATACATGTATGCCGAGCGATCACTTTGTAACAGTGGTTAGTCAGTAAAAAACGGTCACGGAAACAAGATAAACAATGTACGCGTGTCAATACAGTGGAATGTCATTGATACAATCTTCACAGGAACCGAAAAATGAAACGTATCTTCCGAAAATAATTGTATAAAAATACATATATAAGAAAAAAAAAGTGTTTTATACCGAAAAACCTATTATGCAGAATCGTATCAACGAGATTCCACTGTATATTCATTGCATGCTCATTCATGGCGATAAATATTTTATATTTACTTCATTAAATTGCCTGATTTGTTTTATCCATGCCTGTTATATCGAGGTTTGATAAAGACGCAATAAATTGAAATATTTGTGCTACGACTCGTGTGCAGAGCACGGTGCCAACGTGCTCACGCTAAGAAGTGGAGCACGACAGACTCACGTAAATTTCCCACTCGTGTGTCTCTTGCTCAAAGCTGACGTCACTGTCTGGCGGGAACTGCAGGTCCGGGACAAGCGCTTCGTCACAGCTAGGTTTCACTTGGGTGCAGGGCACCTCCTGGGCAAAGCACAAGAACAGCGTCTTGCCCTGAACCTGCGGCTCTCAGAATGCAAACATTTCAGGAGACTTTGCTGTTTGGCTAGTTGGTACACGGGGTTAAGAATGACAACAGCGTGAGAAACGAGACAAAAAATGAGAGATGAACACAACACTGTCTTTTGTGTCCTGTTTATTGCACTGTCTTCGTTCTTAACAGTAAGCGTTTTGTCAGCCACGGCAGTACGCTCGACTCTGGATTATAACAAAGTCGCATCCAACATGAAAATAGCTTCATCATACAATCAAGTCCACATACATAACGACCCCCCCCCCCCCCCCCTTTATTTGTTATTGACATCTGGCGATGTTGAGCTGAATCCAGGGCTGAAGTCAGAACGTAATTCTTCTTAATTAACAACTGTTCAAAAAGATCTTGAAGGAACAGACCAAACCTAATGAAGCCCTAAAGGACTTAAATTCCAATCTTAAACAAGTTGAATTAACTGTTGATGGTATCAAGAAAAGAATTGGGGCGATAGAAAAAGATCAGAAGCGAGAAATGGGCGAGTTGGTATGGAGGCATGGATAAATCGGAGCGCGAACTACTCGGACAAACGTAAAGGCACGAAAAGAGACAAGACACAGTGCTGAGATAGAAAACGAATTGGGACGTGTGCAATAATGCTTGTAGAATGAGACCACGCCTGTAAGGACACAAACTTCTTCAGAGTCTAGAAGCAAAATTAAAGACTTAGAAAATAGGAGCCGATGAAACAACCCTGTAATATACGGTGCACGTGAAGACCCCAATGAAGACAACCAGTCTCTAGAAAGCAAAGTCAAGAAATTTATATCTAAAGAACCGTTTGATGTGGAAGTGAGTACAATGGCAAGGATTCACAGAATTGGTGCTATAACGTGGCTACAGCGCTCGCCCGGTGAATGCTCAGACTATTCGACTTCACTGAAAAATCTAAAATTATGTCTCGATGCTACAACCCGAAAGGAACATGCCATTCTACATTGGAACATTTTTCGCAGAGAATCAGAAAACTGTGGTCTAAACTATAGCACTCTGCAGTAAATGATAAGGCAACCGGTTCTAAAGTGCAACTTTAGGTAAAAGTAAAAATCGATGGCAAAACTTTTGTTTGAGACCCATTACTGGATTGCAGAGTAAAATTAAATCGGTCTGCGATAAACCTGCACAGTAAGAGTAACACCCGTAACCATTGCAAGACTGACAAAACAATTTTAAGTCACTGAGAGTCGTATCCCTGAATACTCGTAGCATCCTGAATAAACTTGAACTTATTGATGCATTTTTTTTTTGCCCTATCACCCACACGTCGTGGTTATAATAGAAACCTGGTTACATGACGATGTTCAGGTTTCTCAAGTAATTCCTCTAGCATATAAACTAATATGTAAAGACTGGGGACCTCGTGGCAGTGGAGTAGGTATAGCCATAACATGCAATATACTTTACGAAGTCCTCGACAACATTTCTGATCATGTATGTATATTTTGCAAACTAGCATTTTGCAACACCGTAAGTGAAATTTATCGACCTTCAATCTCTCCGTTAAAATATCTCGAGGTGATATTTCGACTACCTTGCTAAACATAATAATTCATGATCTACTTTAATCTGAACTGGCAATTTTAATTTACCATGTATAAACTGGACTGACCTGTCTCACGATGGCAAGGAATACGTTAGTGCTGAAGTCTTGTGGTTGACTGCTTTCAGCTTTTCATTAAACTAACTATAGTCACTAGCGATAGACAATTTAGCAGTTCGTCATCGTCATTGCTTCACCTTACATTAGTTAATACTCAACTTGACAACTTCACACTGAACATTGACCATGTAATTTGAGATCACAAATTTTAATAGCCATAATATGCCAAGTTTCAAGTATGAACAACTATGTGAAGCCAGCTCAAATTCTTATAAAAGACTATGCACGTGCAAATGATTCAACCATTCTCAATTATCTAGAATGTTGCTATTCTTAGTTTGACAATATGATAATGTGGAGAACCACTGGGCAAAATTTAAGGAGATATAATAAGTTTCTGTAAAAACCAATTTGTTCATTTGAAGAAAAAAAAAAAAACAATGCAAACATAGGCCAAACTTGTAACATTATTCATACGAAAAATTAAGCTGCAATAAAAGCGTGTAACAAAAACAATCTTTCCAGTTCGACGAACGCCATGCAAGAAAAATTGACAAAAGCGAAAACACATTTCTTCTCCATGACATTGCCATAGTTCATGAATAACAATCTACATAAATTCTGGTGCTATCTATCTAGGGAATAATCTTAGACCCAACAGTATCACAGATTAAAGTATTATTAAATTGAAACATCAGTGAGCTTATGTCAATAGCGAAAGGATTCAACACATTTTTCTAGACGGTATTCACGACATCGTCATTTTTCGCTTCTTTTCCAAAACATGATTTCCAAATGCAGAAAATCACTGTAAGCGAAAACAGCAGTTTATGCCTACTGCGCAAACTCGATTTTAAAAAGTGTACTGGCCCCTAACCATATTACAAATAGTTTTTTGCACAGATACGCGTGTTGGGTATCAAAATACTTGCACAAAATTTTCACTGTGTCTTTACAGACACTGTCTGCCCCTGACGATTGGCGCTGTGCATAAATCCGGTTCCAAGTCAGACCTGAGCAATTACAGGCCAGTGTTGCTCACAAGCACTTGCCATAGGATTTTGGAGCATGTAATTTACAAAGCCACTGTTGATAGTGGATGTATCTGGATTAATCTTGACCTCCTGGGGTTCCTTAGTGTGCATATAAATCTAAGTACATGAGCATTATTACATTCTGACCCTATGAGAATGTGGATGCTGCGTCCAGGAATCAAACATGTGAGCTCATGCTTATCGGCAGAATTTCAGGGCCACTAGTTCACTACAGCGGGTTCAATATCAGTAGAATAATGCGTGCATAATACACTGAAATAGCATTCCACATTCATTTTTCTGTGTGTACAGATGAGAACCGACGCTGCACAATTGTACGGATCCATAACAATACACCTATGCCCTAAATAATTGAATGAATGAATGAATGAATGAATGAATGAATGAATGAATGAATGAATGAATGAATGAATGAATGTACAACATGACTCAGTGCTGCTGTCCCAGATGATGGTGCATAAGTGTAGCTTCATTCTTTCTTCATGCAAAAGGAAATATAGAATCTTAAATACAAGCAAATCTGAAAAGAAATCAAAAAGAGCAGAGAAATAATTATATTACTTTAGAAGCAGTCGCCCTTTGTACACGGGTTGTGGGACGCTCGCTGCTTTCTCCTGACAGGCAACTTCGATTTGCCAGGAACATCTGGTAGTCTCGTGGCAAGGGAATGTCTCGCTCTTCGCAGATGGCTTCGATAGTGTGTTCCAGGTAGTGGAAGTACTCGACTGCCCTCCTGAGTTGGGATGCCTGCGGGGAGATGCATCAGATTTAGGGCTTGAATTCACACGGGAGAAACATGCGCAGCCCAATGTTTATTGGAGAGCAGCGACACATTTTTGAGACATGTTCTCATGAATTTCAAAAGCCAATACTAACATTGCATTTGTTGTCTCTGATGCACATGCCCTTTACAGTCGAAGCCGGATATATCGAACCAACATATAACGAATAATTGCGTATATGGTACAGCTGTAAAATCCCCTTGAAAATTTCTGTATAACATTTTTATTTTATATAAATCGAATTACCTATATGGAACTTTCTTGTGATGCCCTTCAGATGCAATATATCCGGGTTTGACTGTATATGTAAGCGAATGAACTTGGTGACTTGTCGGCTGTACTTCCTAATTTGCTTCATTAAAGAAAACTAGTAAGGTAAAACGTGAAAAAGTTTATCAGCTAGCTTTTTTTTTTTTTGCACAAAACCTTACACACTGTATCTATGAATGAGACACTGATGAGGCACCCAGGCCACAAATAACTAACCAGATGAACTCGATTACTGTCCAATTCAAGTGCTTTAATTTTCAAAATTCTAATGGCTCTAACTGGTTAGAAATATAAACAGCACACTAATTTAGCCTGATAAATTTCAACAATACTAAGCGGCTAATGAAAACTTTGCTGTGGTAGCTTCGTTGCAGAGGTTTATTGTAGCACTTCATGCGAAAGAATGATTGTGAAGATCATTCTTCAGGAAGATCAGCCCTTCAGGAAGACCACAAGCTACTGCTAGCCTACTTAAATGTGGCGCCACCGACAAAGATGAAGTCAGAACCAACATTTCTGAATTTAGTGCGCTAAATCCTCGTAAGGTGGCGGGACGTGCTATGAAAGTTCTTATTGTAGTTCCGTACTTTCGACCTTGCAAAAGTGTCGAAGATTGACATTTTATTGCGATAGCAATTATATGGACACTCAAAAGCAGATTTCTGCCGTCGGCGTCGCCGTCTCCGTCGGCGTCGCCGTCGCCGTGAGGTTCCGTATGACGTCATTTGGAGATGAAATCGTCGCCGCGCGCCGAACGCTGTATGTGCGAGTGAAAGGGCGCGAGGGGCGCGTCTTTCACGGGGAGTGAACGCACGGCGGAGAACAAACGCGCGTTCTGCGCCGTGCTCGCTTAAGGGCTGCAGAAGTAGGCGTCTCTTTTCTCCTTTACAATCACCATATATGTAGAGCAAACGCGCCTTCTTCGGACGCGCGAGAGGCCGTGGGGGAGGGGGAGGGAAGGGAGGCGACGTTTAGCTGCGGCACCAAGTGCCTATTTATATCAGAGGCTCCAGCAACAGTCACCAACGCCGCACGCATTTTGAGCTAACGCGGGCAAAACGCCGATGGCGTCGACAACAGTTCTGCGTGTTGTTGCTACCAAAGCCGCTCACCTTACTTCGTATGACATTGTTTTTATGTACGTAGGCGCCGATGCAAATGATAAACAGACTGCAGAAGACATAAAAAAAAGAAAGAAAGAAAGAAAGAAAGAAAAAAAAAGAAAGGAAGAAAGAAAGAAAGCGAGTTTACTAATTGACATATGTCAGAAATAAAAGCACATATGTTACCTTGGTTTTGAAGACATCTTTCTTAAGTGGAACACGGGAGACAAGATCATCAAGGCGCCGCATCACAGTTCTGTGACGAAATCTGGAAGGATAACGATCGAGGTGTATGATTGAGGTGTATTTGCACAATTAACAGGCAGTGATCGAGCGAGTGGTCGAGAATTCGATCGTGATATGTTTATATGCTCACACACGGCCAGAAGTTTCAGATTGTCTAGCGGTTAACAACGGGGTGGCTAAGGCCATCAGAATCCATGTACTATATGTCTTGCAGCAAATTGAGTATAATTAGTGATTTTTTTTTTCTTTCACCTTTCTCGTGCGTTCCTGGCTTTCCGGACGTCTTGCACGCTTTCGTAAGCGCTTACGCCGTTCTTCTGCTGTAAGTAGATAAATATAGCAACGGAGTGATTAGACAATCGCAAATGTAAATGCAAAGACAAGTCGCCCGCGAAAAAGCGCGCCTGAAGTGAATTTCAGTCCTGCAAGGTTTCAGTTAGACTGCTCAATATAGACTGCTTTGGATATGTTACACTGACTAGGGCACATTATGAGTTCTATATGAACTCTCCGGCAATGATAACGATTACCTTGCGCCGAGAATTCATGACTGGCCTAGTCGCGCTGCAGTCAGCTGCTGTCGTCGTCTGCTTTGCAGGTTCCCGCTTTTTTGCCGCGCAATTGCGATCGAAGCACCGCCACCGGTTGACATTGAACTTACTCGCATAAAATATTTACAGCATAATCTCATTCACTATCTTTCGCGTTGTACTAACAGCAATTGACGTCCGAACTGTCGGAAAATATTCCGCGCTTTTTTTTTTTCAAAGCAGTATTACGGCTCTGACGATGTTACGTGTAACGGCCAACCTCGGCCTGTCCCCAACTACTGCAACGCCAGCGAATCGAAAGCCGAAAGGTCGTTAGGCAGCAGCTACCCGTAGTCTCTCGTGATGTGCGAAAAGAAATATTTCTGAGAGCGCGTCATGCTAATCAACCGGATTACGAGCCGTGCGCTGTTCACGAAGCAGTGATTTCGGTGTTACGAACAAGCGGCGGCGCAACTAGCACGCTAGTTGAACGCCAGCAAACCGCGACGCGGTGTGCGCAGAGCCGGAGACTCGACGCTCGCTACGGCCCGGAAAGCCGCATCGGCGGCGAGAGCATGGAAAACATGGATCCTCTCGGTGAGTCGATCGTCGAAGACGACGGTGTGTTTCACCTTCTATTCTACAGCTCGGACTGAACGGAATCGTCGCACTGTTTTTTATCTCCGACAAGTCTCGGTGTGGTTACAGGCGTTATCCGTAACATCGAACCACAGAGACGCCGAAGCGTGCGACGACCACGCGCGGACGAAGCCGAAAGCTGCTGCCGCCTGGCTAGAGCGCCGATCGCGTTTACGCTGCTTGTTCCGTTTATTTCCGCGCTTACGACTTTCGGTCGCTTCAACCGTTGTTATCGCGGCGGTGGCGAGATAACGGTGCTCGTAACTGCCACCGACGACGCCGTACTGCCCCTGTTTCTTTGTTATCATTTATTTATTTCATTTTAGCGAACGCGGGTACCCTTTCCGCGTCAGTAGGCGAAGACGCCGCTTCACGATCGAGGGTTTCGATTGTCACGCGGCTGACACATTCTGTGTCGATCCGGGTTTCCGCATCAGTTTGTATTTATCTTTTGCCTTCCGAAATCGCCGTTACAGAGCGGGCTCTACGTAGTCGGGGCGATCGAGTTATGAACGAAAGCGTGGAGAATGATGATCGCAGCCGCTCTATTGCGGCTGTGGTGCAAGAGCGGTTTTTCCGTGGTGCATTCTTTCGAGTGTAAGTCACCCGGTGGCCGTGGAGAAGTCGAGAAAGAGAAAAAAAGACGCGAGACCGGTGCGGGACCGCGTGTCCGGCGGTTCTAAGGCACCGATTCCGGCCGAGCGATGCCCGGTGTAGAACATATGTGACCACCGATCAGCCTTGGGCAGAACGCCAACTTTCACGCCCCCCTGATTTTCCATCACGCTACCGAACGTGCTAAAAATGTCATTCGATGAAATAATTTCGGCCTCAGTAAAGACCGCGCTTGCCCATGTGTTGCAAGTAGCACTAAAGTTAAAACACGGTTCTCAGTTACTATTGAACTTTTCCGTTTATTCCGAGATCGAAGTGCGCTCTGGTTTCGCTTTCGGTCGCTTTGAATTTCTTTCACCGCAACGCACTTATTGCGTGTGTGCTGGAAGTGAATTGGGTTGCTGACTTGCGTAGCGGTTGGGTTGTGTCCTTCCTGTATGACATTGTGGTTTTGATTTGCGCCATAAATTTACAGATGTGACTTTTTTTTTTTTCTTCCACTCTTACCGTTCACTCTTTCTACAGGAACAGACGCCTTACTCTATCCAAACACACGGCACGAAATAGTACTTTCAAAAAAATTTTTTTGTGTGTGCTTGTTGCTGTCGATGCGAAGGCTGTACTGTTGACAGCTCACTTTGTCACTCCTGTACTTTCGGTTTCCATCTACATCGCACTATTTCGGGTGCGATCGATATCGAAGTCTGGCGTGTTTGAAAATGACGTCCTAGTAGCGTTCGGCCTGTATTGAGTTCGAAAGTGCCCGTATGACAGGAGTATTACACCGTCACTCAAACCAGCGCCACACTGGCGTTGTATGCTGCTTTTGGAGTTATCTTTTTTTTTTTTTTTTTTTCAAGACGCTTCGCCTCCGAACTTAGAAACATGTGTCATATACCCTGACGTTTCCATTGTGACCGCTTTGACGGCGGCGCCAAAGTTCCCCCCCCCCCCTTTTTTTTTTTTTTGCGATACACTTGTCAGACCATATTCGACGTTTCATGAACTAAGGAAAGCGTAATACATTTTCATTTATTTCTGACTCTCGTTTGTCGCTTTCACACCACATACTTATAGGCGCCGCCTTGCCTTTGGAGTATTGGACGCAATCGGAAATGTCACGCGCAAGTGTTTGACTGTGTCGACGTGTGCTAGAGAAATGTCAGTCGTACGTATATGTCAGCGGTCGCTTAAGGTTCTTAATTATTCGCGATCACTAAAAATTGCGTCGTGTCGGGTCATCTGCACGGAAGTCCGATGACATTGGACTCCTCTGGTGACTGTGTGTGGATGTTGTCGGTTATTTCTTTCTCAGGGAGGGTAGTTTCCTGATTATTATTATTATTATTATTATTATTATTATTATATTATTATTATTATTATTATTATTATTATTATTATTATTGTTGTTGTTGTTGTTGTTGTTGTTGTTGTTGTTGTTGTTGTTGTTGTTGTTGTTGTTGTTTGTAACGATAAAAGAATCAAACATATTTCAAGAAACGCAGAGAGGTCGGCCTGAGGCAAAAGTAGTGCTGCAACGTTCAGTTGAGAGCAAAAGTTCAGAGACCATGGCATCGGCGATAAATAAATAAATAAATAAATAAATAAATAAATAAATAAATAAATAAATAAATAAATAAATGTTTTCTAGCACAGCCTTGTATCGTGGGATTGTAGTGCATTACGTTTACTCAAATAGGTGCACGTATAATATTTATTTCAGCCTGGCAAAAAAAAAAAAAAAAAATTCTTGCCGTATATGTATTCTCTAGTGGTGTCGGAATAGTAATCTTTGAGACTGCATCGAATACAAATAGGATAGCGCCAGAAATGCATCGAATAGGATAGTTTTCGAATAAAACAAAAGTGCCGTATTGAGCATTAATATACAACAATATTCATATCCGAATACTATTCAGAATGTTGCGAAGCTTCTGTCATCACATTCTAAATGGAGCATTGGGAACAAATCTGCATTTTATTCGCATACAGATAATTCTTAGTGGAGTAGTCAACGATCGCTGTTTCGATAAGAGAAGTCTGGCTTCCAGTGTGATGAATAGCGCGTTCCACTACGTAACTTATCGCGTTTCATGTCTACTGTATGGCCGCCGGAATGAAATTTATCGCACCTTTGCTCCAGTTTCATGTTTGATTGCGCACCCTAGGCGATTTAAACTATTCTAAAAAAAATATTCGTATTTGCGAATACCGACTGTTCGATTCGGGGAACGAATCGTATATTGGATTCGTTACTCCGAATTTTCGGATATTCGCTCACCTCTAGGCCGGCGACTGTACTTACGTGGCTTCAGCGGGCGACGCGCGTTTTATCGGTGGCTGTCATTTAAGCGAATGAACGAACGAGTTCCGGTGACCTAGCCGAGGCACCGTCGATCGTGCGAACGTCCGTTGACGCCGTCAACGTCTGTCACAGGCTCGCGACCTTGGCGGAACGGATTAACGTCACGACACACTGAGCCACGGCCGTTGGATAAAAAAGATAAAAACGGCTGAGCGCTCGCGTTCGATTGAAGTAGCGGAGGTTGTGTGCCCTCGACGACGCACCGTGTGCCGAGGAATTTGCAGTTTTTTTTTTCTGACAAGAACGGTTTCATAACGGGCGAGTCGATTTCCCCGTCGTGCGGCCTTTGTATGGGTGTTCTGTGGTGCGGCGTCTTCGTCGAATGTTCCTTGCCGTTCGTGTTGCTGTCGTGCGAATCTCTCGTTTCGCGTGCTCGGACGAAAAGCGGTCGTTTGGAGCGTGACGGTTCTTCTTTAGCGGATATATCTAAGACTGCGTTCTACGCTTCTTGCAAGGGAGAGAGAGAAGGTTTAGGGTTGGGTGCGTATTTTTCAGTGCATGACAGCAGGAGCGCCACAGAAAGGCTGTCGACCGGCGAAAGCTGCAGCGTGTATGCGACGGGCAGCCGGGTCTAACTTTCCGGGCTGTTTTTTTCTTTTTTTTTTTTTCTTTACCCCCACTGTGCTTTCTGTTTTCGTCTCATTTATTGTAATGACTCCTTGTTATTCCCACTTTGCCACTTTGACGCGAGAGTTCTTTTTGTCGCTGATTTGCCGTACGGCGCGTCGCCCGATGTGGAGAAATGTGTCTTTTCTCTCTCTCTCTCTTTCAATGTCACGCCGGCGAATTGCGGCGGTTCGTGCGAACTCCTCGCGATTCGCCGCGCATCTTTTGTGCTACCTGGCACGAAACTCCGGCTCGTTGTTTTTTGTTGTTGTTGTTGTTGTTGCTTAGTTGTTTTGGGTTTGTATACTCTTGGGCCAACGCTGGGGCTATAGGCTCCCGTTTCTCGTAGTTTCTCGTTCCACTTTCGAGACCGCGTTCCGCCAGCCGCGTTCAGACTATCTACCAGGCAGTATAGGTGTGTCGCTGGCGCAGGCATGTTCGTTTTAATATGACACCTGATTGGGAGGAGCCTCCGGAGGCTAGAGGTGAAGGGAAAGGGGGTCGGCCCGGAGAGCGTGTTCTCTCGCCTGCTGTACTCCTCACCGGGGTAAGGAAAACTGGGAGATATGGTAAGGGACGCTGCAGTGAATGAAATCTACTCACATAGTCCAACACGCGGTGCGTGCATTGTACCCGCGCTGCACGCAGAAGCTATGCGCGTCCGCACAGAACGTTCTCGCGCACGCGCATTCACACCGCGCAGGCTCCGAACGCGGGCGTCTTAATCTCGCACAGAAAGTCGTGCAGTGTGTTGTTTAGACGTTTGTTCGGCGTGCGCGCGGATAGGAAAGACATCGAACGCCTACTCTGAAGCGTCGGCGGCGGATATTGACTCCCGTTCTGATTCTCTATCGAAACTTTGTTCGAGAATTCAGTTTTCTTTCTTTCTCTCTCTTCCGATCGAAAACGAGGACGTACTCGCGCTTGTTTGCATTTAGTGCACGGAGGCGGCGTTTCATGGTCCACAGTGGGCGCTGCTGCAGTGCTTTTGCTCGTTGAAGGCACCGGTATTTCCGTTAGGACTGTAGAAACGGTCGTTAAAGCAGTGGGCGTCGCGTCCTTTGGCACGAACGAACTCTAACTGTACCACCGCCCAACGCAGGAGGGTCGAGTTGGTTTGCTAAGAAAAAAAAAAAAAAAATGTGCATCCTGCGGTTGTGTAGTTCAAATCCATCGCTAATGCAGCTCCACTATAATGTGAAACCTGGGGAAGTGCGAAGCAGTGATTCGCCGATGTTTCCCTTGTGTTTATCTTGTTTTATCCTGCGTTTAGCAATCCACCATCCGTTTTGACACCTGTGCTATAGCGCACAACTAGTGGGAAACCGCCACGCACATGAAGCCAAACCACCACCACGCACATGGAGGCGAAGCCTTTGCTGATGACATTTAGAAGCGATCTTAACGAATTTCTGTTAATTAATGCGCTTAATGCTTTATTATTCCCGTCTTTTAAATTATTCTGAATCATGTTAGTTTATTTTGAACCGGGTTTGATCAATTCTGCACTTGTTTTGACCCTGTTTTGAGCACTTCTCTTTGAGCCTGATCACGACAGATCACACGCGACGGACGCCGCCGACAGCCCGGGCCTCTAAAGTGTTTCGCACTTAATAAAGGTGAAGAAATGCGTAAGAGGAAATATGTCTTTTGCAGACCTACTAAGCGTTACGCGTGCGCCTAAATTTTCCCTTGTTGAAAACTTAAGTCGGGCTATAACGATAACTTTTTCTTTTCCGCGCGACCTTCCTTTTTCTTTTATTAGTATACATTATTTTGTCTTGCGGCAGCGGGTTACTTTAATTAGCGAAGAAAATTGCAGCGGGGCACAGATCTTCAGTGTCTCAAGCGAGGCTGCCTCTGCGATGTCGTCCGCTAAATCCGCGATGACAGCGGAGCCGAGGACGAAGACGCGCATGCAATTAGATCAGGTTCTCGAGATCCTTCCTGTTGATGAAAGCGAGCCACACGCCCCGACGCTTCTTGAGCAGCATTCTTGTGCGCTCGCATGAACCAAGTGACATAATTTCAGGCGAACAGTTCAGTCACGTGCCTGGCCTCGCGTTCGTCTTCCGTGCAGAAGACTCTCATGCCGATAATCGAACAACGCCGTCGTGACCGCACTGAGCACGGTGAGCCAAAACACGCAACACCGAGTGGAGGTGGCTGAGGCAGGCGGCAGCAAGACTTCGTAATGACCGACGCGTATCCTATATACGAAGCCTCGGCTGCGACGTCTGTGACAACTATCCATTCAAAACCAACCGACTGGGCAGCGGTCGACATTCGGCGGCCGGCGCCGCCGCGCTTATAATCACTGGCGGACCGGAAAGTGAGGCAGAAAGCATAAGAAGAAACAACTTTGACTCCCGTACGTCGGAATGCGAACACGGGGTGGCGAGCGTGGCTGTAGGAGCGGAAATACAAACAGAACAAGCCCGTTGCTGCGGCCTAAAAGTGATGTCACAATTGCCCAAGTTTTACGTATGGACAAGACAGTTACGCAGGAAACGGGCACTGCTGTGGTATACCGACTTAGTGATTCGTTCAGCTAAACGTATGGCTACGTATAGTTCTTTATAACGTAACTGTATACATGAAGATAAGTATACACTGGCGTTCTTGCGCTTCGCCTCCGGTGGTATATATATATATATATATATATATATATATATATATATATATATATATATATATATATATATACGGCCGCAGGAAGTCGAACTCGCGACCTATAGCGCTCATCAGCCGAACGCCTGCAGGGCTGCCGCGGCGAGTCACCGCGGCACAGCTTCCTCCTGCAGTGGCGCTATTGCCCCGCCTTTTCTTTGGCAGTTTTGTAATGTGTTGCTCTTTTTGTTTCTTTCCGCATATCCGAGGCAGCAGAATTCGCCACTGCAAGGCGGAGCTGCTTACGACATGCAGTTGCCTCCTATTTTCTCCCCTTTCTCCTATACCGGTTACTGTCACGTGACGGCGACTGCATGGCGCAGTTGTAGGCTGGTGACGGTGAACTCAATATGGATCTGACCTTTTCATATACCTATTTGGGTGGTCGAGCGTCCAAAAGAATGCGCAACTCCGAAGCGCGAACTGCACGTCTATACGATGCACAATCTCGTCGTTACTTTGGGTCTTCAAATTTCAGTCAATCAATAAATCATCATCAGCCTATATTTACGTCCACTGCAGGTACGAAGGCCTCTCCCTGCGATCTCCAATTACCCCTGTCTTGCGCTAGCGTATTCCAACTTGCGCCTGCAAATTTCCTAACTTCATCATCCCACCTGGTTTTCTGCCGTCCTCGACTGCGCTTCCCTTCTCTTGGTATCCATTCTGTAACTCTAATGGTCCACCGGTTATCCATCCTACGCATTACATGGCCTGCCCAGCTCCATTTCTTCCGCTTAATGTCAACTAGAATATCGGCTATCCCCGTTTACTCTCTGATCCACACCGCTCTCTTCCTGTCTCTTAACGCTACGCCTAAAGTGTTTTTCAATCAATCAATCAATCAATCAATCAATCAATCAATCAATTATTCAGTCAATGAATGGACAATTAGAGCTCGGCGGCAGCGACATCGCGAGCGTAGCTGAGTAAGCGATCCTCAGATCGAATCACGCTGCTGGCAGTCGGCCCCTTTATGGGGCGTCGTGTATGCAAGCACTGTATATCAAGCGGCGTTCATCGCGACAATTCCAGGATGTGTTATCGCGTGCGACCTCCGGTAATGACGGTCTCGTCACGCCAGGAGCGTCGTAATGGCTGTCTGCAGAGGCCGCACTCTGCGAGGATTATTTTTCATACACGATTCTTTTCATTTCTTATCATCCGTACCGCCGAGTGGCCGATCTCGGCGATAACGGAGGTGCGCGGCTTCCTGCGAGTTAGCGACCAAGGGCAAGCAGAATGAAAGGAATTAACAAAATGCCGCCCCCGCTACGTCCGTTACATCTCGAGAGTGTCTCGCGCGACGACTAAACAGTGGTGACATAAGACAATGCACGCATATAATTACAGAGACTACGGGCGGTAGAAACGAGAACTGAGAACTGCTAAACAAAGTGCGCCGATCTGGCGACATTCCTCGTGAAGGTCAATACCGGGCTTATCCCATTTCACTTCTCGCGTTCTGTTGTCGATAAAGCGTCGACACTGTCCCGTTCATCGACGTCACTATATGGGACGCAAGCCACCGGGCGTACAAAAGAACCCAAAGCGAGCACAAAAGAGCGCGACGGGGCCACAATAGACTTGCGTCCCCTTACCTAAAACTCTCTATTCACTCGCCTGCTTTGCCTTCCATCTTGCCGAGAGTGACGTATATATGCTATTCCACGAGCATAACCTTGCGTTTCGTTTTTGACTCACTCACTTTCTACGTTCGTCTATAGCCTAATTAGAGTTCGATACTCCCAGGCGCCTCCCCCCCCCCCCTCCCTTTTTTTGTTTCTCTCTCTCGCGTTTGCTTTCTTTCTCGTCTGTTCTTTCCGTCTTTTACCCCTTGCCCTTCTCCCAGTTTAGGGTAGCAAACCTTCCGTTCCCTTCCGGTTAATCTCTCTACCTGCCCCATCTATCTATCTCTCTCTGCAGTTTTAACCTGACCTATAGGTTCTTTTTCCCCCCTTCAACAGTCCCTACGCTTTCAAGAGACCGCCCATTGACTGAGGATAAAATTAGAAGTTTCAGAGTTATGTTTTCCTATACTCCGGAAGCAACTGAAAAAAAAAAAAAAAAAAAAAAAAAAACAGCGACTGCCCTTGTTTCGGTAGACAGACGGGCAGGCAAAGCTTGTTTAGGTTCACAAAGATGACTTGCTGTACGAGTTGGTACACCATTCTTGAGGCGAGGAGTGCAAAAAAAAAGAAAGAGAGAGAGAGAGAGAGACTTGATAACAAAGGAAAGGCACACGAACAAAGCGCTAACTATTAACTGAAGTATTATTAAAATCACCCAAATACATATACTCTGAACAAACGTGCGGCAGAGTATTAAAAAAAAAATAAAGCAAGGGGCATTAGAAAGAGGCAACAAAACGCCAGTCAGTGTTGCGCATTCAGATACTCTGAGGCATCCAATGCGACAGATTGTTTAGCAACACACTTTGTTCATAAAGAAACGCTTCTTCGATCTAGGTTCACCCATAATCCACGCGAGCACGCGCTCTCTGAGACCCTCGTCCACTACCTCATGTTCACGGGGTGTGTGGAATGGCTGCGAGCGAGTCTTTCAGCCCAAACTGACAAGCACCAAGCCATCCTTGAGACGACGCACACCAGCTGGAAAAAAGAAGGGGGGGGGGGGGGGGGGAGAGCAAGATCGACGCAATAAGCTCCAACCTAACCAAACTCTCGAGAGCTGGTCGGTCTGGTTTTTTTTTTTTCTTTCTTTCTTTTTTTTTTTTTCTCTCGTGCGCTCGAACAACTCGACTCCTTCGATGTCGGCGGCCGCGAACGCGTGTATATGTACTTAGTTACAGCCGCGCCGTCTGTGTATTTACGACTGTTGTAAATGTATATAGTGTACTCGACATGAGACCTCTGTGCAACGGAGCCGGTTGGCTGTGGGGCCGAAGATTTGTGCGCATATATATCGCGAAAGAGTGGGCTTGCTCGCGCGTCCTGAACTGTGGGCCGTGAAACACGTTCCCTTGCACTGGAAACCTACTTTGTCGTGCTGTCTTATGGGCAACATCTGATTGAACATCTACTAACTTCGGCATTTCTTGTGCTTCACGAAGAAACAGAGAGAGAGAGAGAAAACAAATACGGACGAAGCTGGCCGACGATGACGCTGTTGCGCAGGCGTCGATGAATAATGAGATGTTGTTCTGCAGGCCCGCATGCCACGGACATATTTCGGCTGTTCTGAGTCTGTCACTGCTAGTGGCGGGTTTAATAAGGGTGGACGACATTGTACCGACTTTCAGCACAAGCTCAATCTGGTGCGGTTGAGTTTGTATTGAAATTTGGCATGTTAGTGTTTGTGAGGTTTCTTTTTTTTTTTTCTTGTTCTGTCTATGGTGGCGCCTCCTTCGCTGCCCGTGCCTTCACCTATAATGGTAAATCTCGCATGTTCTCTCTCTCTCTTTCTATTTCCTTAATTGTTATCTTTTTATCGTATCTTCCCCCGCCCCACAGTCTATATCATAGTCATCAGCCTATATTTATTTATGTCCACTGCAGGACGAAGGCCCTGCGATCTCCAATTACCCCTGTCGTGCGCTAGCTGATTCCAACTTGCGCCTGCAAATTTCCTAACTTCATCACGTCACCTAGTTTTCTGCCGTCCTCGACTGCGCTTCCCTTCTCTTGGTATCTATTCTGTAATGGTTCACCGGCTATCCATCCTACGCATTACATGGCATTACATGGCATAGTCTATATATAGGGTTGCAAACAGGATTTTTTTTCCCTGGTTAACCTTCCTGCCTCTCTTTTATTTCGCCTCTCTCTCTCCTTTTCTTTTCATAACTTAGCTCTACATGCTGCATTGGATATCAGGCTCATTCACTGCATTTAACTCCCATACACGGAAGTTGGTTTCCGTGAAGGAAGTGAATACTATATTTAAAAAGACGAAAGGAAAAATAAGACTCTAAGTTAACCCTAGCTGCTCAGTGAAAATGATAAGACTGATAGGAACTAATTCGATGTATAGGTGGCGCACAAAAAATCAGATCACAGCATGAGACAGTATAACACATTCAGCGCTCACCCAAATGTCTATACATTTGAACTAAGATTTGAGGCGGTGAAGAGCGGTTGTTATACCATTCGGGAATTATTCCGCGAACTACCCGTGCAGCTCTCAGGGAGGCTATTATATTAGAACTTTTGCGAGCTTACATTTTCATTCATGATCATGTTTACAAGCATCTTATCCACGGCAACGTTGACGTTCGGGCGCAAGAAGAAAAGGGCGTCCATTGCACAGCTGGTCTTCAAGGTATAGCAACATAGAAGGCTGTCTCGTATACTAAGGGCAGCAATATTGAAAAGCGGCGTGGATTGACGCCAACGAAGGATGACGTATATCGTAGGGCAAGGAACGAGAGAGAGAAAAAAAGAGTTCTAGAATGGTGGCTATTTGGGTAAAAACTGCACCGTGTTGAGCTGC
Source organism: Dermacentor silvarum (assembly GCF_013339745.2). Taxonomy (NCBI): domain Eukaryota; kingdom Metazoa; phylum Arthropoda; class Arachnida; order Ixodida; family Ixodidae; genus Dermacentor; species Dermacentor silvarum. The sequence goes on from NC_051160.1 coordinate 101,954,937, forward strand.
TGCCTGTCTGGGAGTCGAACCTGCAGATATATCGAATCTGAAGGGGATCACAAAAAACGTTCGATATATAGGTCATTCGATATATAAAATAAAAATGTTGTACAAAATTTTTCAAGGGGATGTTACCGCTGTTCGTTATACACAGTAATTCGTTACATGCGAGTTCGATATATGCGGATATAGGATCACGGCAGCTCCATGGCAACCCGGGAACGAGGTGTTGCTCGCGGTAACGGCGTTGCGCCCGGCCACACAAGAAAGAAAATGAGAAATCTCCACGACGGCGGTTCAGTGATTAATGACAGAAGACACGCCGCTTTCGTATAGACCGTTACTCTGCCTACCTTCGAACTTGCTCTTTGTCTGATCTTGTCCCGACGCGCAAAAAGGACCGCACACTCATAAGGGCGTTGCGCTTGCTTCTGTGATTGCCTGCATTGTGGTATCACTGATCCCGAGGACATGTGTGATGCAAGGAAGGTTTAATGGCTGCTAATGCACGAACTGGTAATGAAAAAAAAAAAAAGAAAAAGACAACGACGAAGGACGTTGCGTGGAGGAAACGGGGGCGACTATGCGTGCATACGCGCGACACAAAACGAATGCTTACCGTTTTACCGCGAAATTGGCTGCCGCTAATTGCAGAGCTCGCTGTTGTTCGAAGCCGCCGCGCAATCGCGGCTAATCTCTCTCCCGTGTAACGATAGCGGTGACCGCTGTACAGCTGCGCCAATTTAATCATCCCTGTCTGTCGCGGAGGGACAGCCGGTATATATGCACGCTCGAAGATAATGGTGCGCGCTCAGCTATATGTGATCGAGTATACAGAAGAAAAATGCGTTATTAATGCGCGGTTAATTCTCGATTCCCCCGATGTTTTAGGGCACGCGCCTACGACGCGGAAGTTACGGAACCGAAGTCGTCTGGTTCTGCTCGACGAAGTTTTCGTGTAATGAGCACGCCTGTTTCGAGGTGTGTATATGTAACACTGTTAAAGTTGGCGCTCGGGTGACCTAATTGTGTGCAGTGGAGGGCGTGTCGATCACGCCTTCGTGCTTTTTTTTTTTTTTTTTTTGGTTACGCAGGGGCACGGTTGGGTCGCACGTTATTTTTTTATGCTACTGTACCTTTTAAGTCATTTTTTGCTGTAGAAGCAGCTGCACACTTCTATAGATGCGGACAATTAAACACTGAAACAAACACGATTCCTTGGTTTTGTGCGCTGCTATACTACAAAAAGCAACGACCAACCAACTAACCCACTAAACATATCCTTAGAGCTTTAAAACTGGGGCGTTCTAAAGCTGAACTTTCTGAATCGAGTCGAATGCGAATGCATTCGGGAAAAAACGACCTTCGAATACAATGTTGAATTGAATATGGAGTATTACTTCTAAACTATAGTAAACTACAACGGTCACGCCCGTTTGATGAAAAAAAAAAAAAAGAAAGAAAGACCTATATACAATGTATCATACGTCTAAATGCTGTTCACAACTCGACAGGCTGTCGACATAGGAGCTGGCAAATGATGAATAGCTGAAGGGCGATCGCATCTGGCGCACCACGAAAACGAGAGCAACGAAACGAAAGGACAGCGCGTCACCAGATGCACGATGGGTGTTGAATAACTACTGGACTGAATTTGACGCCAACCGTGTAGGATTATAGTTTTATAAAATACCCGACGTTCCGAAGCCCAATCAGCTCCTCCTTCAGGATTCGTCAACCCTGTAATTCCCAACGTATTAAATATGCTATATACGCTGAGCTTGACACGCCTCGAAATTCTGATTCAAGCACGGGGCACTTGACGCATAGCCCAAAGTAGCATTTTTGTATATGCTGCATGGTGCGAGGTTGTTGGTTGAGCGAACCAATTACTAATTAATTACTGTACTAATTAAGTTGCAATTTAAATAACATTTCATTGTCTCCTTTTTTGTGCAAATGTGCTCTCCGTGAGTAGAAATTCAATTTATGTGAACGGTAAGTTGTTCCAATTTTCCTCGATGTGGAACTGCGTTTGAACGTTACACTTTTAATCCAATAAGTCATTGACACGAGAACCGTTCTGGTGCTCACGAGCAAGCGAGTGTTTTATTGTTTTTTATTGCGGCGCTCTCCATTGGCCTACGATGATTACGCATTGCTACCTCGCTTCAGTGTCTGCAGGTGACAACATTTATTGATTTAAAGGAGAAGCAGAGCCGTCTTGCTAAACCACCAACCGTAAAGGTAATCTATAATGAGGCCGAATTAAAAGACATATGGGCGCTTCAGCGAACGGCGTTGGTCTTGTTCTGCTTTTCTCGCTCTATATATGTTGCCTGCGCCGCGATATGATCTCCTTTTTTTTTAGTTTCGCGTGTACATGAACTAGATCGGCAAGAAGTTTTAGTATGTTCGCCTGGGTTCTGAAACCATTCGCTCTTGTTTCTCTGCTTGTCCGCAGTATACCGGTTCCCAGAAGCTGCGCTGCGGTGCTGCGCTTGGCGGTTTTCATGTTTTCGAAAGTGCTCCTTGGCTTTGCGTCTGCGCTTCGATGTGTAGTTGCTTGGTTGCCTGTCTTGCTGGGCAGAGCTATAGAGTTTCCATTGCGTATTAAATATTTGTTATTCCGTGGTTCACGACGTCCGCGTTTTTCTGTACGCATACGCATCAGATTGCACTTCATTCTGAAGTGATTATCAATTATATATATATATATATATATATATATATATATATCTCAATGTGTTTCGCAGGCCTCAGGGAAGGCATTAATTGAGAACGGGGTCAATGCATGAAATATTGGCCTGACATTCGTAGAAAACAACGGAAAGAAAAATTGAAGAAAGAATATATATATATATATATATATATGTAAAACTCTGGCAAATTTAGTATACATAGCGAAATATGAATTATACTAATCGCAGAAAATGTATTCTATTATCAAGCACGTACACATACACGCGCACACGTCAGGATAATATAGATGAACATTCACTTGTTCAGTAATCAGTACATGTTTCATGGATGGGATGTAACATTATGAACAAGACAAAAGAAAAAAAAAACATGACGGTTACCTGAAGTACAGGTATGAAGTATAGTGTTCTTAGTTTCCTTTCTCAACTCACGTCTTCTTCTCCTGTTCAGAAGATGTCAGAGGAATGTATCTCACTCACTATATCGCACACAGTAAGGGTGGGGAAGATTAGAGCGAAAGAGAGAAATAAATGGTAGCGACGGTAGCGCGCTATACAGGTCGGTTCGTGATCCGTCTCCGTCAGAGTGTAACTATAACCGCTGGCACTCTGTCACGGGAAATTTCGGAGTGTTGCAGGCGATTAGCTTCTTTTTATTGCGATAGCAATTATATGGACACTTCAACCGGATTTCTGCCGTCGGCGTCGCCGTCGCCGTCGCCGTGAGGTTCCGTATAGATAAAATCTTCACCGCGCGCCGTATGCCCGAGCGCAAGCGTGCTGGGACGCACGCTATCACGGAGAGCGAACGCACTTAATCCCCCACGCGCAAGCAACGAAGCGGGAAGCCAGCGCCGGAGGGAGGGGGGGGCACTTCTACTGTGCCAACAACCGCGCTCGTCGCTCGGCCGCACGGTCTCTTATCTCTCCCGCGCGCAAGCAAGGAAGCGGGAAGCCAGCGCCGGAGGAAGCGGGGGGGGGGGGGGGGGGGGGGCGCACTTTTCTTCTGCCAACAACCGCGCTCGTCGCTCGCCGCACCGTCTCTTATCTCCACACGGCTCTGACCTTTATGAGCCGTGCATTCGCGGCTCAGTTCCTGTTGAAGCGATAGACCGCACGTACCTTCGCCCGCACCGGCGTATGCTTCCTGCCAGCGTTTTGACAGTCGTTGTCTGCAGTCATTCAGTGTGATCTCTTCATGTTTGTTTGTGCGCGCTCACACCACGCTTGTTGCTTCAGTTAGTAATAGTCGGGTCACATTTTCCAACGCACGCTACACATGTAATGCTGCCCGGATCGGCAGTGCAGCGCTACAGGTGTGTCCCTTCGCACGCGCGCTGCCCACGGGAAGCGCTTCTCATCAACACCACCGTTTCACACGCGCCTTCTCGTGGTCATCGAGTCTCTCTTCATGTCGGTCTACTTACGCCGCAGCACACCTGCTTACTTAATCAGCTCATGTTTACTACAATTCATATTGTTACCAAAGCCGCTCACCTTACTTCGTATGACATTGCTGTGTTGCTATCGCATTCATTGCTTCGCCCTTAGGGCGAAACTGTGACATTTTTTTTTCGTGGTGTACAGTCAGATTGCGTTAGCTGTCGACCGCCACAGCTTTTTCTTTCTTTCTTTCTTTGTTTCTTTCTTTCTTTCTTTCTTTCTTTCTTTCTTTCTTTCTTTCTTTCTTTCTTTCTTTCCTCGTTCAGTAGTCACTCCTTGTTTTGTTCATCTTTAACGAGGTGTGGCCAGATTGATCGTCTGATCGACAGTGTCCAACGTCCCAAAGCAACGACTGCGCTACGCGGACGCCGTGTTAGGGCGGAGGGCTCCGGATTTACTTTGAACCGCCCGAGCACGATCGTTCTTGCGCCCGCTAGTTATGTGCGCCATTCCCTATACCTTCGATGCCGCTCCCCCAGCCTATCTGGAAACAGACGACTCCTGTCCCAGTAAAGTCTGTCTGCATCCAGGTAGTCAAGAGTCAGGGTAGGCGAAGAAAAGAGACATTCATTGGGTTCTGTTCGATGCTATATACTGCGAGCGGGGTGGTGGTTTTATATAAGGTGACGGGGGTTGGTGGCGATAGTGTGGTCGACGCTGCTGTTCTGGATGGGGGATGACGCACAAACGGGCGCCGACATCGCTCTGCTTTTGATCGGGTGGTGCCGATTCACTTAAATTGGATGGAGCGCTTGTTTTCTCGCGGTTCTTCTTTAGTAGAGGCTCGTCCGCCAGGAGCGGCGTATGTATATGGCTGTTGTGGAAACGCGAGAGTGTGCATGTGCGCTTGGGCTTGTTGCTATCGCATCGTTAAAGAACCAAGAACGCGAAAACGACAATGACACACAGGAACACCACGACGTGGTGCTCCTGTGTGTCATTGTAGTCTCTGTGTATAGTGCTTTCGCGCTTCTTGGCTTTAACTGTTGTAGAATAATTATTGCACGAGACTCTACGTATTGGGTGGTTTTCTTAGCTTTCCTCTTGCTATGCCAGGTGTCAGCACATTCCTTTCTGGTTTGCTTTGCCTCCTGCTAGAGGGCGCGGGAGTTTTGAGGCACGGACACTTAAAAATCTATGGGAGGGTAGACATGCACGGCTCCGCTGTAAAAATAAACAGGACGGATCCGACTAAGTGAAAACGACATGCCGCTGACAACAACCGCAACCCATGCCTTGATGGGGAGGGGGTGACCAATAGATAGGTTTTCCTGTTTCTCGGGTAGGATACTCCTTGTCACCTCGGAGGAAGACCGTCGGCCGGTAACCCAGGCAGAGTGGGACTGAAAAAATCGTGTAGTGAAAACACGATGCTGGTCGATAACTCGATTTCTCGATACAGTTAGTTTATTTTTTTTCAGCGAAAGTTTGATCGCGCAACTTCTTTCTCGTCGAGGTAAACAATCAGTTGTCGTTATCTCTCGTACACACACACAAAGAACGTGTAAAACTTCAAAGTGTCTACAGCTGTCGGGACAGCGGCTCGCTCGCCATAACGTCGTCAGTCTCGACCCTCTCGTTTCTTGGCGCCATTTCTTGATCGCTATAACGACGTCTCCACGTTTTCTTTATTCATTATTTTTTATCGATATAGTTTGGGCGTCTCGTTAGATCGAGTTCACGAGTTTGCTCTGCAGCGCTCATTTTACGAGGTGCCAGGTTGTATAAGTCGTCGTTCTTTTTCTGCCCGTCTGCGCTTTCGACGCAGCTGTTACGCGTTCGCTGTTCCTTTTCCTTCGCTTGCGTGAGCGTGCGAGTTCGCACGTCTCCCGTCAACGTCGTTGGCATTGCAAATTGCGCGTGAGACGCTTGCTCGGTCGAAACAGACGTTGAATACGCCGTCAACCGCTCGACTCGCTTACGCAGGGCACGAAACAGCGAACTGAGTGTGCATGAGAGTTGATTAGCGGCTCTATGTAAACACTTGCGTGTAATGACTGAAGACAGCGAAGTTTGCGAGACACTCGGTTCTTTCTTGATGTTGAGAGGTGGTAAACTGCTTTCAGCGTGATATAGCTAACATGTGCACGCTGATTTCTTGCGTTCCGTAGATGTCACGTGGCTCTGATCTACGGCGCTTACCGTCAAACAAACGTCATGCTAGGCCAGACGTCTGGATCTGCGTGAGAACATTCGGGGATGGATAGCGTTTTGCAGTTCAGTATACCCATCGCCCTTGTGTGCGCGTGCTTGCGGTATTTCGATTGCTATAATCGTGGTGTGCTTTATGCTTCGTTTTATGTCGAATACGTAAAATCGTGCGCCTGCAGCACAGACCCCGTCGAGCCGTTCCCTCTGCCTTTTGCTTTCCCCGATATCCTTCGGTGTTGAATATAGCCCGGCTTGATGATCTCTACGGCTACCTCTTAGCATCATTCGGAGAGAGAGAATAAACATCTTTATTAGGTAAATGAAGCTTTGGAGAGGCGTCCTCATTCCTGAATGCCTTGAGCTCGGACCGCGTCCTGGGCCCTCGCAGTCAGCCGTTGCTGATCCTCGAGCTCAGAGTTCAACAAGGCTCTCTCCCAAAGCTCGTTGGTGTGGTAAGGGGTCGGAGGATTTAGTGGTGCCTGTCTGCAACCCCCCCCCATGTGCCTTAGGGACCCGGGCTTCTGCGCAGAAGCGGCATTGCGGAGAGAATTGTGTAGGGGCTATGAAGTGATTTCTGGTTGGGTGGGGGAATGTATTAACCTGTAGAGCTCGAAGGAATCGCTCCTGCTCTCTAGGTAGTGACTTGTGTGGGGGAGCATATGTTCTGCGGGGTAGCTTGTAGTGTTCTGTGATGTCTTGGTACGAGACTATACAGGGTGCATGCGCTCGGGTTCAGATTCCTCGGCGTCGGCTCGGTGGGTCAAATCTCGAGCCACGTGGTTGGCGACCTCGTAATTGCCAGGAATGCAGTGCTGATGTCGCGTTGCAAGTGGTATAATTCAAGGGGTGTGGCGTTCCAAAGCAACGTGTATACGTTGAATACACCATAGCTGCAGGAGGGGAGAGGGTGCCCCGGATTAATTGCGGCACGGTTCCTTAACGCGCGCCGAATGTTTATAGCGCACGAGCGTTTTGGCCATGTCGCCCTCGCACGAATGCGCGCGCGCCACTATTGGGACTCGAACCCTGTGAACTCGTGCTGGGCGCCCGATATATATACGCCATGACCGCCGAATGACCGCGGCAGGTTTGCTTTGCAAAGCTGCGGGTGACCGGCAGGCCTAGCGAGCTTGTAGGCGAAATGAGACATGCGCGAGTAACAGTGCTTACGAGAACGAGAAGCGCGCGGGACAGCACGTGTGCGTCTCTTTCTCGTCCCGTGTAGTCGTTTTAGCGCTCGTTAATTGAATGCGTCTCAATTTCGGAACACGCGCGCCTCACTAGCCCAACTTCCTTTCTCTATAATTCAGCTTATATAGGGCCCCACCGCAGGCGCGGGCGAAATGTTTTGCGGACCTTATAGTTCCGCGTTGGATGTTGGAAACGTCTGTATCAAAGAGACCACGTACAGCTGAGCTTGCGCCATGGCGACTTCGAGATCGCCTCTCGCGCGCAAGAATTGGGTGCGTCGGTGCCCGCTTAATGATGCCGCGTTTGCGGTTCCGCGATCTTAACCTGGGACGTGCTATATACAGATATTCGCCTCTCCCGAAGCGCGTCGCCTCGAGGCGAAGAAAGCTGTTCGCGTAGAGACTTGTTTGCTTGTTTTTGCATCATTTTTTCTTTATCTTTTACGCTTGTCGAGTGGTACGAGAAGTCGTCCATCCCTTGCAGATGGCGCGCGTGGCGTCCGTCGATTGATATCGGGTGGCCTTAATTAGACCCCGCGTCTGCCGCCTTGTCTGTTTAGTGGAGTTGAGCTCAACACTGCTGAGTGTATATATATATATATATATATATATATATATATATATATATATATATATATGATACGGTGCGTAGAGCGTGGAGGAATCTGGGGGTTGGGGCTCAGCACTGACTCTTCCAGACGTCTGCATGCGCGTTCCAGACGTCTATCTGGGCGAATTTGACAAACATCTGAAAGGGCCGAAGATAAATTTTCTTTTCAGTCCTTTAATTGCCGGAGTTAATTAAGGTCCCTCACCTACACAGTGGGTTACTGAGGGCCACCGCAAGCGGGTGGGGCCTCTTGATTAATTTCGACCACCTGCAGTTCTTCAACAGTGCGCCAAAATAGTACGCTTTTCTTCCTTGCTTGTTTGAAGTAACTGACCCTTATAACAATGAATTTCTGCGGGCTACTTATTCCTGTTAACTTCGTGTTAGCCGCTTTGCCTTATCGTTTTTGCTGTATACTATAGAGTGCCTGCAGACAGAAGTCGGTTAAAACGTGTTTTCCTTTCATCCTCTTCCGGTTCACTAACGTCACATTCCTGAGTGAGGCGCAGTAATGTGGCTTTTGGAGTCGAAGCTACCAGGCGTACCGATTGCACTGTGGCTGACTTTGCAGCCAATTCGCTGTGATGCGGGGAATCACGTGGAGCAGGCATATGTTTGGGACGAGGGCTGAGCTCGCCAGCAGCTTTTTTTTTTTTTTTTTTACCTGCAGGAAAGAATTCGATTTTCCGCATGATAGCTGGTGATAGCTGTATGATTTTCACTATAGGGATGTGCGAATATTCCAATACGAATAGGATGTTAGGCACCAACTATTCGTATTCTCATTCGAAAATTAGGTATTAGATATTTTCGAATATCGTAACTTACGAAATATTTCGCGATAACCGATTGTTAAAGTCGGGTTACTGTGTTCCGTATGCTAAGCATGAGTAATAGCAAAATATCAGCAATTGAACAACAAAAGTTTTCGAAACTATGCAGACACAAGAATGGGTAATGTAAGCTTTGTTTTCGGTTTCTCGGTGGAAGTATGCATGATAACATTTTGCTTGTAGTTTGTAATTTAGTGTTTCTTGCTTGCTTGCGGTCTAGTGATGGGGGGGAGGGCAGGGGAGAGGAGGGCTAGCAATTGTATCCTTCCGCAGCCAGTCGTGTTTTCCTTTGAACGGGCCATTTTACTTGCGTGTACGGCACAGAAATCCTTCAGCAGCCTTTTCTTATCTTTTTCCACAACTCCTGTTTTTTTTTGTTTTTTTTAATAACCATTTATTTAGCATTTGTGGTAAGCTAGCCATACAGCAGTCGTTCATTTTTGAAAAGCTTGTTTGTAACCGGGCTCTAAAGATATTGAGAGGCTATTCGTGGAGGGCTCTCATAGACAATTAGTGATCTTGTGTTTCAAACTGATCTACTCTTCGTGACCCGCCGTGGTTGCTCAGTGGCTATGGTGTTCGGCTGCCGAGCACGAGGTCGCCGGATCGAATCCCGGCCACGGCGGCCGAATTTTGATGGGGGCGAAATGCGAAAACACCCGTGTACTTAGATTTAGGTGCACGTTAAAGAACTCCAGGTGGTCCAAATTTCCGGAGTCCCCCACTACGGCGTGCCTCATAAAACCCCTGCGTGGCACATAAAACCCCATAAAAAAAAAAAGAACTCTTCGTGATAGTTGGCTCTCTATTTTTTCGCTAGTGTGTACAGGCGTGGTACTCAGTTATACCGAAATAAATGTTACTGCTATACATTTATGCGCATGCGTTCGCACATTCGATATTCGACTCGTGTTCGAAAAATTTGGTATTCGCCCACCTTTTTCTGCCGCGTGTCCAGGAGCGGCAAACACGCGGCAAACCTCCTTGACCGGCTGCTTTAGCAAGCTTCACCGTTTGTGGGCCCTCGATTGGTTTGGTTTGCCTCTGTTTTTTTTTTTTGTTCCATGCTTTCTTTAATTGTTTCGATGTGCATGAATTAAGCGTCTGGCAAGCATGATCAGTTAAATGTTAGCGCTATAGTGGATATACCTGTCGTGGTTGCTCAGTTGCGGGCTCAATTCCGGCTGCTGTTAAAAAAAAAAAAGAAAGAAAAATGTGTAGCGTGCATTGTGTATACTTCTAAAGAAACCCCGGTGGATACCATTATTCCGGACCCGTCCACTACGGCGTCCCTCCTTAGTTTCGTAACATAATAATAATAATAATAATAATAATAATAATAATAATAATAATAATAATAATAATAATAATAATAATAATAAAACAAATAATGAGCCGCAATGCCTGTCGTTCCGCGTTTTGTCATCCGTCTTATACTTCGTGCTAAAAAAGTGTTATGGATTACCGAAACAAACCGTGCGCGCGAACCAACCGCGCTTGCGCTCGCGTTCGGTCATCACACCTCGCATTCGCTTGTGACATCCCGGCGCGACGCGGGAAGCGCGGTATATACGCGTGCACGCACTGCTTGGCCAAGTTTTGAAGCGAGCCGCGCGCGCGCTGAGCTAGTGGAGCGTGAACGCCCGCGGGGAGCTAGCGAGCGTCGTCGATGGCGGGAATGCGCATCCGCTGACGGCGATGCGTTGTAGCTGCAGGCGTCGGCATTGCGTCACGCGCACGGCACAGGGTCCTGCATATTTCGCTACGCCGGTTCGAAAGAAAGGTTTTGCGCTCACCGCTGCACTGCTCTTGCTAGAATGTTGCGGCTTGCACAAAGCAGCCGGTCAATGAGGTTTGCCGCGCGTTTGCCGCTCCTGGACACGCGGCAAACGACCGGCTGCTTTCTGCAGCCGCCGGCAGGCGGCGACACAACTTTATGCTAGCGCCGTCGCTGCAGCAGCTCGCATCCCCATAACGAAGGCAAATTTGCACTTTTCTTTCTTAGCTCTAGTAATTACCATTACTCTGAAGTAGTAAAGCATTGCACACACCCCTCTGCAGTTGTAGTGGTGGTTTTCAACAGCTTCGCTGGACATCAACTTTAGTAAGGCCAAGATGGCGAGTAAAGTTTTTTGCTGAGGGGCCCTGGTCACATGCCAAGAGGCACCGTGCAGTTATCCTGCAGTGTACTGCACAAGAATGGTGAACCGGGCGAGTTGGTAGTTATTTACGATAGGTACGCGCACTAAACACGGAGAAAGATGGTACTCGCGCTTATCCCTTTTTTACAGCGAAGCTGTCTATGGCTGGGATCCCGGGAGTCTTTCGCGTCCGTCACGTCGACAGAAAACCTAGGTAGGCCGATCCCTGCAGCAGTGCGGGGCCAGGAGCAATGGCTCATATACCCCTGTAAGGCAGAGACGTGAAGCGAACACACAGTACAGTTTTCGTTTCAATACGAAACGCACAAATAAAAAAAAAAAAGCCGTCAAACCACACGATTGTTGATGAGGCGCGCGCACTTCCGCGTTGATCAACGTGCGTGGCCGCCAATCCCTCGTCGGCGGTCGTGTTCGGAGATATTTATCGTAGACATCTCAAAACGGGAAACAATGCAGTGGTTTACCCACTTCGTGGGAGTTTGGCCTCAGTTACTTCAACGATCCGAGTCAACCAACTACCGTACACTGGTCACGCATCGATTTAACTTTGGCCAAAAGCATTTTTCTTATAAGAACGGAAAACATCAGTGTGTATCATAGCGATCACAAAGCAGTACGTTATAGCAGTCATATCAAAGTAATAAATAAAATGAAGGTTTCGTAAACTGCATTCAAACGTGTTTGTGTCATACATCACTTTCAAGAGCAATGTGCGTAATGGGCGCCCATCATGTGATCGGTGTTTGACAAGTTGCCCTACTCTAGGCGCAACATATATACAGCTTCGCTGACCAACCATCTTCACAGGGGTGGATTGGCGGCGATTTTTTTTTTCGTTTACTGTACGGCGACGGAGGAAAACCAAAAATTGTTATAAATTCATCAACGTACGTTGGTCAACGCGTAAGTGCGCGCGCCTCGTAAACAATCATGTGGTTTGACAGTTTTTTTTTTATTTGTGCGTTTCGTATTGAAACGAAAACTGTGCTGTATGTTCGCTTCACGCCTCTGCCTTACAGGGATACGTGCCGATTGCTCGGAAAAGAACGCAGTCGAAGACTTGTTTGAAGACCAGGGACGCCATTTATTCGTTTCCGACGCTCTCCCGTAGCCCCCCCGCAGTGGCCAATTTGGAATGGACGTCGACACCAGCTGGCAAGGTGGCCCCAAATCGTGTCCTCTCGTACCACGATGCGGGCTGCCTAGCGTGCGTGGTAGGCGACCCCACAGCTCGACGATTTGTCTGTCTCGGGGGCTTTGCCGACAATTTCGCGAAGCCTCGGGTCGATCTAGGTCCAGCGAAGTCGAATCTTCTGTCAGCCTGTGCAAGAGAAGTTGCGACAACTCAGTGCTCACCCGCGCAAGGCTGGCAAAGTATGTCGCAAGACTGCGTGTACAGCCGACGGCTACCGTACGTACTGCTTTCTTTACTGGGCGGGTGAAGCCGCAGGTCGCTTGTTCACCGCCCTGCAAGTATGGACACGACACGAACCGTTAAGTGCACGTCGTCACAGAACCACTGTTTGCGTCGAAGGTTTAACGCGATCCGAGAAAATGTTCGCATATACTAGTACGCAGGCTGGCAATGCCAGAACGAAATGAACTGGAAACAGGTGAAAGAACACCTTTTTCGAACAGATGCGTGACCAGGATGCATAGCAGGCCGCCAAGTGCTCTCTTGTGTCAATTGTATTGGCATACACAGCGGCGAAATGTGGAAAAGGGGCAATTTGCCTTCTAGTTTGCCTTCTCATTTCATTCCGGCGTGACGGTATAGTGCACGCACGTATAGTTGCAGGATGGGAAGGTAATGTAAAGACGGGGTCGCCACGTACTCACTGGCCAGAGGGCGCCTTTTGGGTGGTGCAGGTGACCTTCTCGATGTTCTCCTGCTGCTTCTCGGACTTCTCGACGTTCTCCTCGGCGTTGCCCACTTCCTCGACGTTGCGCTTGAGCGTGCAGCCGACGCTGTCCAGCTTGGCAGCCTCGTTCTCGCGCCGCGTGGTGACGCGCTTGGCGGACGCGGTCTCGACCAGGGTGCGCTTCTTGGTGACCTGCGAACACCAGGCGCGCCGTCATGACGCGAGCGCCCGCCGCCGCCGCCGACGAAGAAGCTGCAGCGGCGCTGCCGCCGCGGCTTGAGCCCCTGACCTGTCCCTTGGCCAGGGTCTTCTGCATGAGCAGGTTGTCGAAGGTGTTGGCCTCCTGGAAGGCCTCCTTGAGCGCCTGGTTCTCCTGCAGCTTTCGCACCTCGCTGCCCTCGAGCTTGTGCTGGTAGAGCTTGTCGTTGTCGACGTTCTCCTCGTCCAGCGTCTTGCGCACGTCCACCGTCACCGAGCCGGACTCGTCGCGGTCGAACACGCGCTCGGTGGGCGGGCCCGGCAGCAGCTGCTCCTTGCGGCATGTCTCCGGCGTCAACTGCATGCGCACGGCGCCGGAGGAGGGGGTTTATTATGGGCACCTTCCACGTAGATGAGTGAAGGGTTTGAGAAGGGGTGGTCAGAAGGCAGACGTGCGTGTATAGACAGTGATCCATATAACCATGCTAGCTCCCTAACGAGCTTGCTCATGCCATGCTCATTGTCATGCAATAAACTAAGGAGCATGGTCATCGTCAACTCGCTAGCATGGTCGACAGCGAGTTAGCGTCTGAATGGATTAAACGTGAATTGGGTTCGATCCAGGAATTCATAAACAAGGCCTGAATCGGACCAGAACGGAGGCGATAGGTCAGCGCACTGCAATGGTGTTCAACGATAAATGACTCGAAAAAGGAAAAAAAAAACAAAAAAAAACAAGCCATTAGATTCATATGAAATGCAGAAGGTCTGAGTGAGTAAACCGGTCCGAGATCTGATGCTAGATTTGTAGGGAGCGATAGTGGTTGGGTCTCGGCGCAGAATGTATCGCATGCTACGTGAGGGAACGCATCCGGACGCGGCGCCACTTTACAGCACTTCGATTAATGCTGTTGCAAATTCAATTTGGCATCTAATGCGATAGCTCATAAATAAAGCTAGTCGAAGGATCGTTGAAGGCGCGCGCATAATAAGCTCCGAATTTAATAATGATCATGCTGTTCATCCCTCCAATGTGTGACTACTTAGATAATGCACCTGTATTGCGTGATTTGCGTCAGAAATTGGGCAGGCGTGACGGGCAGAGCCAAAACACAGGCAAATGTCATTTTCATTATCTGGGTACGGGACGCCTTTGAATTTCTAAACAGGGCTAATAGTAGTAGTAGTAGTAGTAGTAGTAGTAGTAGTAGTAGTAGTAGTAGTAGTAGTAGTAGTAGTAGTAGTAGTAGTAGTAGTAAAACTACTCAGAAACCGGACGGGCTCCGACCCCAGTCCCCCAGAGGGGGTAAAAAATGGACAGAGCTAATAATGAAGGTAAACACGTGTCGCGCAGGAAAGGAGGTATCACTATCGGCTAGGAAACAGCCATGTTTCGAACTACCAAAACCGTTGAAAGTCCGTGCAGCCAGGAGCTTGAAGTTAGGGTAGCTTTCGGCTATAGGCCTAGCTAGGCCTAACCCGAGAGGCTTACTAGGCCTACTAGTCTGTATTATAGGGCAAGGCAGGGCTAGGCCTACTAGTCTCTACAAGGGCTAGGCAGGGCTAGGCCTAGTAGTCCGCATCACAGACTACTAGGCCTACTCCGGGCCCCCCGCTTCGCGAGCAGAAAAGCTAAAAAAGCGTCCGCCCACCTTGTTGAGCATAGGCTCGTAATTTGAGAGTAGCGGTTGCGGCAGCGGCTGCGGGTCGACGGGCTTGCTGCCGTCGGCGCAGATGTGCTGCACGCATTCCGCGGCCAGGTCCGGGTTCTCGTCCACCAGCTCGGCCTTGGACGTGGCCCGCGTGATGGTCGTGGTGGTCACGTTCACCTCGGTCGTCGAGGCACTCATGGTGGCGGTGTCCGGAACCGGTGGGTGTCGACGGGGCGTCAAAGGGGGTCCGCGACCGGCGGCGTTCCACGGACCTGTGCGGCTACAGCTGCAGGGGCACACGTCCGGCTAGCTCGCTGGTCCCTGGTCTTCTGTGCTGGCAGCCACGGGCCGTTCCACGGCACGCGGTGGGCTCGAGCGCGTGGCGCGAGCACCGGGTTCCCCCGCGAGCGGCGTTCGGCTGCGCCGTCGTTTTCGTCCTTCCGATGCGCCGAACTTTGTTCGGCCTCGAATCGTTCTTTAAGGAATGCTGGCATGACATTGTCGACTTGACACTTTTTTTTTCTTGCGTTAAGTGAAGGTGCAAACGCGCAAAACTTTAGGTGACGAAATAGCGGATCCCACGCAAATGTGAAAATCAGTTATAAACGAGGCATTCTTTGATGTGTCGTTATGCTGAAGGTGCTCCACTAGATAATGCGAGTTGCTCGTTAGAAAAGTATCATATATCTTTAGAGTGTTTTGTGTTATATAAGCCAACTATAGTAGTGTTGACAACTTCAGTGTTGGCCAAGTAAGCCTGCAACAAGTTTATGTTGATGATGATGATACTATTAACTATGGCACGTACTCGCTGTGTATGATATATAGGCCACGAAGCGGCTGTTATTAAAGTAACAAAATAAACAAAAAATAACGCATAAACAAGTCCTTCTGTAACGCACATCCTCTCCTGTTGTCGTCGCGTTCGCGTGACCGATGTTCTCGTCGTCGTTCGATCTTTGCTCGTTCCCTTTCGTCATCCGAAGTTCTGTTTGGTTTGGTGCCTACAATATGGCACGAAGACTCGCGAATGCTCCCTCCTAGGTCTATTCTTCATCTATCTGATCAACGCTGAGCAGACGCTCGCACAAAACTTCCGCCTTTCGGGCCCGTTGTTTCGGCATATACATGCAGTGACGTCACCGGGGGGGGGGGGGGGGGGGCGCTCGCCCCGGGGTGCAGCCCGCTGAGTGGCGGCTTTGCTGCGGTCGCCTGTGTTTTCACCGCGGCTCGTACGTAACCGAATGCGGTAAGCGTCTGCGCCCGAGGCAGCCGAATGGGCCGATGATGAGAGTGGACTGACTGAATTCATTGGGCTGAACGGGCTTGATCATTTATGAAAAGCAACCGTTTCTGGTTATAAGGAGTGGTAATTATAGTTTACTACAAGCATCGTTTGTATGGTGCAGGTGCGTTGCTTATTTTTATTCTAAATGTACGATATTTTAGCTGCGAACTGTGCGGTCAGCGTTTTCGTTGTCTAGCGGCACAATTTCTAAAGCGCTCGCGAAATGTGACACGTCAGGCTGCCACCATATTGTCATTCTTAATTTT
This sequence comes from Dermacentor silvarum, assembly GCF_013339745.2. Taxonomy (NCBI): domain Eukaryota; kingdom Metazoa; phylum Arthropoda; class Arachnida; order Ixodida; family Ixodidae; genus Dermacentor; species Dermacentor silvarum. Next base: position 101,971,285 of record NC_051160.1, read on the forward strand.
TTTAATGGAAATAACTGCCGAATTACCGGCAAAATGGGAACGTTACCCTTTTAAAATTATTTCGCATTCGCTATACAAAATGTGCGTTATAAGAAATAGGAGGGAAGAGAGAAAAAAAAAAAAGAAAGAAGAGGGGAGGGTGACACGCCGAGCAGCTGCACTAGGTGTCGCGAAGCAAGGTGACGCCACTGTGCAAGATACACGTGAACACGTGTTACCGCAAAACGCGGTCATTACCGCGTATTTTTCGAACACAAGTGTAGATCAGTTCTTCCTTGGGCTCCACATCTGCACTATCCGCGAGGGAACTTGCAATGCCTCCCCCTATACCGTGCCTCCTCCCCGTTAAACACACACAAGATAACACAATACGTAACACGCACACAAGCACACAATGCAAACGCACCCGCGCGGCACCCGTACTTTACCGCCAATTTCTACCGTCCGCCCCAGAATCGGCGCTACGTATAGACTAATGCATCCACTCAATCGCAGTGTGATGATGATGATCGACGAGACGAGCATATACGTATAAGTGCCTTCCACCTCTCTTGGACACGACTGCGGATCAGTCGTCGTCGTGTATCGCGAGAAACGCGCGCTCATTACTGCGCTATAAGAGTCGTGACGTTCGCGGCACTTGTGTATTATATAGAGCGTGTACACGCATTATACGGAGCGTGAAAAAAAGGAACCCAATCCGTTCACATCACGTCGTTGTACGTGCGCGCACGTGGTCGTTTGGCGAGTATTTACCTGGCGTACTTGGCTGCAGCGAACGTTCCGTGGGGAAGGCGGTGTGAGGCATTATATAAACGTGGCAGCAAGATCGACGCAGGCGCTACTGGTTGGTGTAACTGCGTCCCCGCCCCTAAAGACGCGACGAGAGTGCGCAGTCGCACAAGGATTAACGCCGGTTTGCGAGACAGAGAGAGAGTTTCTTCATTCGGGCCAACAAGGTATAGGTGGATAGCAAAATCTCGGTTGTCGCTAGGGATTCTGGGGTATACGGCGTATTCTGCTACAACTTCCGGTTCGAGAGCACGACGCCGTCTATGCCGCCGTCACTTCATGCCCATGCTTCACGCGCTTTGTCTTTTATATACTGCGGCGCTTTGGTGAAAAACCACGATGCAAGCACCGCTGGGCAGTTCCAAAACGTAGGTGTGAGCTATCGCTCCTTCATACTTAGGTTGGCGCCCTTAGACTCGTGTATTTTTAGGTGGCAAGCATTTCATGCCCAGCGTGTTTGTGTCGCATCAAAACGTTTATCTAGCGCAAACGTTTGTCGAGCGCAAATAAACGTTCGTTAGCTTAAGAGGTAGTTTTTAATAAGTGGTATAAGTCAACCTAATAAGTGGCTGTTAGTAACGCTTCCCATAACGAACGGTGCAGTCCGCTGTTTTTTCTGCAGCGGTGCCCAGCGCGCGCCATGTCGTCGGCTGCTGTGCCTTCGCAGTCTCCCGTTTTTTCTCAAGAGACGCATGTCGTGTATAACTGCAGAGAGAAAGCACTGATTTAAGTATCTGAAAAGTGCACGAATTATTTTGAGGTTACCTCGCCTCCCTCTTTCGTGCAGCCTCAGTTGCCTTTTCGTTGTACCGGAATGAAGACGGCACATAACAGATCCTTGCTGGGTGCACCTGTGTGTACTTCACTGATTATTAAAAAGGGGGTATTTCTACTAGAACGTTAGTAGACGAAGTTATTCGCCAAAACACTTGCCTGCGACGAAATGATCTTCACATATTCTGGCTCCTACGTTCGGTACCCGCAGCTCGCCGTTCATGGTCGCTCGTTTGGCGGCAACTGTCCATTTACGTTTGTGCGCTTCATTCCATGGAAAACGAAACATTTTTTTCCTTTCACGGAAGAGTTCGCGCACCCTAATGCCGAGCAGCCAACCGTAACCACGTTGCTGAAGCGTGTTTTCTTCGCGAACAGCGGGAAATCGCACGGTAGAAACTGCTGACAAGGCTGAACGAAGCAACAGAAGCGTTAACCCTCGAACCGGAAGTCGCTAGCTGACGACACATCGTCATTTTGCTATCCACCTATTCCAGCGAAGTCAACCCTCCTCTCCCTTGCTGGCTCTGCTGGGTACGCAAAAAAAGAAAGAGAAAATGTCGGCCTTTCTACTTCGTTAAGATGGTTAACCAGCTAAGCTGAAACGTGCGGCCCCGGTGTTTATTATCACTTGGTTAATCCCGAGGGCTCAATAAAGTATTTCTCAATTATGAGGTTACGCACAAGTTCGGCTGCGACGGAGAGAACGACGTCACTGCACGGTATGCCGGCAGTCCGCCATTGCCGCTTGCGATTCTTCGAAATTAAATTGCTTCAAAATTAGATCTGTCCGTCACGGGGTAAGACAACGAATGGCTCGTACCCCCTTAAGCAATGGCTCATACCCCCCGTAAACGCGGCCTCCCCATTACGACTACAGAAGAGAAGTGAAATTCTACGCTGGAATGATTAGCGGCAATGCAGCCAGCTGTAGAAGAAGACGTCGACGGCGACGAACGCGGGAACAGTCGCACGAGCGCGTGCCGAGCACGAGCGCAATCCGAGGGGCGCCAACGCGCCAGCTGCGGAAGACGACGACGACCACGCTCGAGCCAATACTGATGATGATAGTTTTCTGTACACAGGCGATTTCGCCTAGCCATATATACGATTTCGCGTAGACATATAAGGCTTCGCTTAAAAACAAAAACAAGAAAAAAAAAACAGCGCAGCGTTGATTTGAGTTAACCGTGGACCTAAAGAAGATGGCCAGCCGGAAGTGGTACCTCTCGACCACACCGCGTTTTTTTTTTCTTCTTTATTGCCTGTAAAGCACGATAGTTTTTAACAAAGCAAGCGCTAGCTCGCACTATACCTGGATGCAATAGGTGGTATTTACATCGAAATTGCTTGAAGTTTGCCAAGTCATCCAGCAACTCCACGAAGTCGGGTGGTTCAGCCTGTTTCTTGAACGCTTCTCTCGTCCGACACAAACACGAGGAGTAAAACGACTGGAGTGCGTTAGCGCCTATAGCTAGCTGCCCCGATAGGCCGACGCCACGCTCTTAAGGGCTTCAGATTATCTGTAAATCAGCACCAAGGTGGCACAATTTAAGAGAATCAAACGGTAAGATGTTAAAGGGCGGACGGAGGGAAGAGGGCAATGTAGTCGTGGCTTTCCACTTTACGACTGCGGCACGCCAATTGCGCAATAAATGCTTTCTTCTTATCGGTAGTAGATTTCTCGGCCTATGTATACTGCGAATGTTTATTAATCCAACTGGCAGATACTGCGTGAAACGGCCCAATATTTACTGCCGCTTAATATTGCGCCGGCCCTGATGCTATATACACCAAGAAGAACACGCGCATTAAGGACTATGATTGGTTGACGCACTATATACAAATCGCTGCCGATTGGCAGCTGATCTATAAAACGATACCGAGCTGAAACAGCTTAAATGAAGCAAGTGGTAAAAACCGAAGGGCAGGGTAGGAAGTAAATGAAAAAGCTATATCTTGCCACTTCCCCACCATGGACGCCATGTACATAAAGTAGCACATTGACATTCGTAGCCTATACTGTGACCGTATGACGGATTCGACCAACGACATTGCGTAAACCGCTGCATGGGAAGTAGGCACTGGTGGCTTTTTACTTTCTTGAAATGTTTAAGTCCCCGAGTACCCTTAAATTCTACAAGGTGTATGTTCCGCACAAAGCACTCTTTTAGCACTTCGAAAATAATGAAGGCGTGCACTAAGGGTGTCCGGCTAACAAATGCACCTATAGTTTCGAAATACGGAGAAATTAAGGTTTCAGAAAATGGGTGTTTCGACATCCAATCCACCCTCGAGGGCGTAATTTTCCTGAGTGGGCAGTGTGTAGTTTCGCGGACGTTAATAATGAACACCATGATTTAATTTAATGTTGAATTATCCAGTTATTCTTTTTTTTTGGAGGGGGGGCCTCTGCTTTGACTTTTGCGGCTTTCTCCATCAACCAAGATTTTTAATGTGTTAACTTCCTCAAGTTATAATGAGGTCCAGATTATAATTGGGACAATAGAGCATGAAGCAAGGTGGCCCCGTGTTTGCTTTCGTGCTTTCTCAAACCGTTAGTGTGCACGGGTCTCGTTATAAATGGCGCACTGGCTGGATGTTTCTCCAAGGTCCACCAGAAATGAAAATAGAGAGAGAGAGAATGCGATCGTTCTGTATTTACAGCTCCCTGCAGTTCCAGTTCCACAGTGTCGCCGACCCTGTTGTTGTTCGGGGCCATTAAACTCGTGGCCCATATTGTGGCCAGAACCTGGTGAACGCATACCACTGGAAACTGCATAAAAAGTCGCCCAGTGTATATAATAATAATACTAAAAAAGGTATGCCAGAAATGGCCAATGGAAAAATGCGCACGCCGCTTCTTGTCTTTTTTTTCGTGTTACGCGCGCGTTCAATAAACGCAGCCGACTAATCGATTCTGGGCTGGCCGTTTAATCGGGTTACACGTCTTAATCGTTACAAGTTTAACCCGAGCGCAAGCGCAGCGTCGTTTTCTAGATTGCGTCAATTAATTTAGATGCCGTACAGCGGGGAGCAACGAAGGACGGCTCAGCCTTAAAGCTCGGCAACCCGCTGAGCGTACATAGTAGCCCACACCCCTACGTGGGACTTCGCGGAGCCTTTCACGGCAGATGGGAGGAACGCTCTCGTTCCCCTTACTGCTAGCCATAACTGCTGGAGTATGCGCGTATACGAAGCACGGAATGCCTCGTCGCGTTTGCAGTGTATGCGCGCTCTGTGGGCCAGTGTTCCTTATCGGACCGAAAGGGCGACATGCTCGAATTGCTGTGTGCGCGTGCGTGCATGGCTGCGTGTGTGTGTAGGGTTTTTTTTTGTATAGTGTGTCAGCAGTTTCAACAAGAAGGACAGGATGAAGCGGCATTGTTGTTTCCATTTGCATGATTCTCGCTCATTTTGCTACTACAGTCGAACCCGGATATAACGAATTATCGTGTATAACGAAAAACTGTAAAATTCCCGTGAAAATTTTTGTATAATATTTTCATTTTATATATCGAATTATTGATATATCGTACTATTTCGCAATCCCGTTCCAGTTCGATATATCCGGGTTTGACTGTATTGCTATCTTTCCACACCACACACAACGCACACATAACTTCAAATAGAGAAAGAGATGCTCTTTCAGTTCTAAAAGTTGTTGCGTGGCGCAAATTGATAGCTTTGTCTTTTCTTTCTTTCTTTCTTTCTTTCTTTCTTTCTTTCTTTCTTTCTTTCTTTCTTTCTTTCTTTCTTTCTTTCTTTCTTTCTTGTTGCGGCATGTGGCGCCTTCGTTGCTTTTTCTAACGTCAGTATAGTCGGAGAATGCTGCGCGAATTTTCGCTCGTTCAGTTCGTTGATTGGCCAACGCACAGCTCGCATACGCAAACAGCTGCGCGGCCAGTTCTGACGTCAGTCCTGTGCTGTAACCTTTTATAAGTCAACTCCGTCTCCACATGGAGACGCAACTTGCTTTTGAATGTTCCGACAACTGACGACGAGACAAATATATTGAATATAGCGCTGCGTGTAATCGTAACCCTCCACTAACCAAAAATAATAGCACATATCACTTTAGTATGCATAATAATGCATAAAAATAGCATTTTAAGAGGAACACGTTTAGTCTGGTCATACAAGACGTCTGACGTTTTTCTCTGTATCACAGCTTTAATTGATGTGTTTTCTTTTTCACTGATCAGCAGGGCCTGAACTCAGTTAACCAACGCATCTACTTAATTGCGACGATTGTTTCAATTCTTTTCGTGATAAAACGCATCAGTTATAAGAGGTCAACGAGGCTCGTTGCTGGGATAGTTGATTCATGGTATCAAGCAAAAATTGCAAGAGCGATAAAGCTAGCGTTCTGGTCCGTCTCGTTTTTCGCGCTGTTTCAGTTTTACTACAAGAGGCCAGTATGCGTGATAAATTATTCTTCGTAATTATTCCGACTGCCCTAATATATTCATGCTACCGGTGAAATATTTTTTGCCTGCGATGTTTTCGCCGCGTCTACAGCGAATTATATAATTTTCTACGTATTGAGAACACTCCGTCATAATTCGCGCCTGAAAAAAAAAAAAAAAAAAACTGAGAATGAAAAAAAAAAAGAAAGAAATAGAGAAGAAGAAACGTCCGCCTCTGTTCGAGGAAGCGTAAACCGTTCCTTTTGCAGCGTGTGGTCTCGTTTGCCTTCTTTCTTCGTGTTTCCAAATACGGTTTCCTCACACAATAGGTTCCGGAACGATTCGGAGGGGTTTCCCGTTTCCCAGACGCGAGGTTCCGCGCGGCGCGCGTGCCCTTGTCGTTATCACCCGGGGTTGAAGGATGACGTCAAGGGAAGTTCGTAGCTTTCTCCAGATCCGCCTCTGTGTGCGGGACGATATATATCTATATATACACCTCCAAATAGTGCGTCGACTCTTTGTTGGGAACATAATAAAATGCATCGATCGAAGCTGAGAGACGGAGTCTTTTTTTTTTTCAAATCTCAGATAGGGGAAGTGTGGTGTTAGGTGTGTGTCGATCGAAATATCTGGATTCCGGAGGGTTTTATTTATCTTCTCCAGCATTCAGGGTTGATCGGCTTCCGTATACGCGCTGTTTATAAACGTGCACGCAAAATTGACAACGCGTATATTTGTTTGGGTGAAAACCGGCGCGGCGCCGCGTTTGATGGTCGCGTATTTGAACACACGCCGTGGTATAGCTGCAATACGTATACGGGAAGGAAGGAAGATGCCGGCCGGATATATCCGGGCCGCCAGAAGGGTAGCTCGCTGACAGGGAGGAAGTTTAATGACAACTAGAGAATGGAAGTCTCTCTCCGGATACCTCGGGCCGGGGCGGCCCTTACACCAGCCGTAACTTGAGCTTGGGGTCAGCCATACGAAGACATTGTCGCAGTGTCCGAAGTGCTGCTGCATCTGCAGCGGATTCCCACCATCTACTTTGGACCTGTCCTTGGACAAATGAAATTCGGGAAAATGTCCTTAAAGGCGTGAAATTGAAGAGTAATCAAGCAGAAGACTATATGAAAGATGGATTGGTGGACAACGCATTTAATAGGTCACTGTAGCAGTATCTTTATGAACCGGGCTTGCATGCTTATATTTAAATCCATTATGACGTTATGCCGCGTGGCAACCCAAGCGAAAAAAAATAATCTAGATAGGTTGTTCTATATATAAGTATAGCGACGTGCTTTGCGCGTTACTCCCTGTGCAAGCTTCGATGAAAAAGTCAAAAGAGAGTCTGAGAAAAGAACGGGAACAAAAAAGAAAAAAAGCAGATTCAACGCAATGTCTGCATGACGCCATGCTTGTCTGAGTTAGCGAGGTCGCAGCAGCATAGCGAATGACGCGACGCACAGCCTCGTCGCCTGTGGCTGTTAGCTGTCTGCGTCACGGGGTGTGTATGTCAGGGAAGGATGTTGAGGAGAGGTGTGTATGCACATAAATGTGGCGACACATGCCTAAATACATTTAGGGATCCATATACCCGTTGTTAATTGTCGAGTCATGAGGGAGGTAGTGGCCGAAGATACTGCACAGGGAGGCCAATTCCTGTTCTGGTGAGGGAGTGACTTTGATTGAAGCTTAGTGGGCCTGCCTAGTTTGGTTGCACCTGAACTACTATAGCCCCACTAGCTCTCGGCAATATGCACTTTTTTCTTTGCCGGTGTCAGGCACCACTCCATGCCTGAAAATGTAGTGGAATGGAGCAGGATTCGAACTTACGACCTTCAGATTTGAAGTCGGGTTGTTCTACCTCTACTCCACGCCACCACTTCATCAACATCAGTACAATCAACCTCTCTATATGGCTTTCATAGATTATGAAAAGGCATTCGATTCAGTAGAGATATCAGCAGTCATAGAGGCATTGCGTAATCAAGGAGTGGAGGAGGCATACGTGAATATTTGGCAAATATCTACAATGATTCACAGCTACTTGGTTCTCAAGAAAAGCAGAAAAGATACCTATCAAGAAAGGGGTCAGGCAAGGAGACACAATTCTCCACTCCTATTCACTGCATGCTTAGAAGAAGTATTCAAGCTCTTAGACTGGGAAGGATTAGGAGGTGAGGATCGATGGCGAATATCTCAGCAATCTTCGGTTTGCAGATGACATTGTCCTATTGAGCAACATGGAGAGGAATTACAACAAAGATTGAGGACCTTCATCGAGAAAGTGCAAGAATTGGGTTGAAGATGAATATGCAGAAGAAAAATAATGTTCAATAGCCTGGCAAGGGAACAAGAATTCAGGATCGCCAGTCAGCCTCTAGAATCTGTAAAGGAATATGTTTATCTAGGTCAATTACTCACAGGGGACCCTGATCATGAGAAAGAAATTTACAGAAGAATAAAATTAGGTTGGAGTGCTACGGCAGGCATTGCCAAATCCTGACTGGGAGCTTACCACTGTCGTTGAAAAGAAAAGTGTACAATCATTGCATTCTACCGGTGCTAACATACGGGGCAGAAACTTGGAGGTTAACAAAGAAGCTCGAGAACAAGTTAAGGACCGCACAAGAGCAATGGAACGAAAAATCTTAGGAGTAACGTTAAGAGACAGGAAGAGAGCGGTGTGGATCAGAGAACAAACGGGGGTAGACGATATTCTAGTTGACATTAAGCGGAAGAAATGGAGCTGGGCGCCATGTAATGCGTAGGATGGATACCGGTGGACCATTAGGGTTACAGAATGGATACCAAGAGAAGGGAAGCGCAGTCGAGGACGGCAGAAAGTCAGGTGGGATGATGAGGTTAGAAATTCGCAGGCGCAAGTGGAATATGCTAGCGCAAGACAGGGGTAATTGGAGATCGCAGGGAGAGGCCTTCGTCCTGCAGTGGACATAAATATAGGTGATGATGATACCCGTTGTGTTACGGTGGCAAGTCCACACTGGCTGATAGGCAAGGATGGGTACATACCCAGTGCAGAGTGTATCGTCGTTCTGGCATGTACCCAGTGGCAAGTCCGAGTGACCCCAATTGTCTACAGTAGGCGGGCGAGTAGCAAGCTGCAAGTTGTCTAATCGGGGCGTGAACCTGCAGTACACCAAGTTGTCTATATATATCCACAATATATCCCGCGAGGAAACGTTGACGAATGCAAAAACCCAGCGGGGTAGACGCCGAAAAAGCTTCGCATTAAAAGCTCGAAGCTCGGTGACAGTGTCTTATCAACAGCACACGACTTGTTTCTCTGGTTTTGTCGAGCTCAAAGATTCGGGCTGTGGTATTGATGGCGTCGCCTGCGATGCATAGACTGTAGGTGACATAATGGGACAAGTGACCGGTGGCGTTAGACCTGTTTGGATGTTGTATAGCAGTCACGTTCAATGAAGTTATTGTTATATCGCGCGAATTGTGTCGGATTATGCAGTTCAGTATAGGTGCTAGTAATAAAAGCTTACCTTAATTAAACACTAGGTCAGAAAAAAAAAACATTAGAAGCTACCACCTTAAGGCGTCGCTTTACCGACGCAAATATTGCTATAGGATGAGGCAGGTGCTTGCTGCAGCAATAATCTGGAGACGACTGAGCTTATCGTAAGGAAATACGTCATCAAGAAGCATGGAGAACAAGCTCCTTCCCGAAGAGCTGGAGTTCAAAGAGGATGGAAGTATTAACTGGCCAGCAGTCGAGATAAGCATACGTCTCGAATATTGGTAGAACACAGAAATACTCAGTTTCTCCCGCAAGGCGAAGCGTTGATAACGATGCCAAAGTATTAGACAACTACGCGAAGTGATGATCGCAGTTTATCGGCTTGTAAATTGCAGTGAACATTCCATTACTAATTAAATCAACACGCGTGGGGTCACGTTCCCGCTCTGGCAAACATGAACATTTATCTCGCTCGGTGACCACGAACATTCGCTGTCGCAACGCTGGCGTGATGGAGAGCGTCGGAAGCGGGGAGCAAATGCTTTGTGCTGCATCCTGCTTCACCGCGTCTCGGAAACGAGATTACGCAACCTCCAACACTAGGTGCGCGAGAACACAGCGCGCATCAAGCCACCAGCCATCTAGGCTCGCCTTAGAGTTTGCACCCGCCGCAGATTACTTCCAAGATACGGCATGTGGGCCGCGTGTGCGCTCAGCGCGCGGGCAGCCACACGTAGCCCTGCCTGGTTAAAGGAGGAGACCGTGTTCACCTGCCATGGATGACTGATGTGGATAATACACGTGCAAATGTGCTCCACAAATGTAGAGAGAGCGCATGGCGTTAATACGAAGGTTGTTCAATAAAGGCTGAGATGATGCTCTGAAATCTTGATTTCCGAAAGTTATTCATGAACGCATTTATCCTTTCTATATGCTCCCTACTAAGGGAAGTGCACGCGTCCAACCGTTTCTACCAAGCCTAGATGACATGCCTCAAGCCATGTTTTCGGCCTACTTCAAATCGCCTAAGGGGAGGAAAAAAGTAAAGGGAAAGACGGGAGGTTTAACCAGACATTAGCTCCGGTTGGCTACCCTATACCGGGGAGGGGTAAATGGATTCGACAGGAGAGAGAGAGAAAAAATAAGTACAAAAAAGGGAAAAAAGGAAAGAAAAAATATCACACACACACACAAAACAGAACTGTTTCTGTGGGCATGTCACGCAGTCTGCGAAGGCGTTCTAGTGTGAATAGTGTCAACGTCTCATCCTACGTCACACAGTGTAGAGTCACAATTTGTCACTGAGTTCGTGTCTTTTAAATAACGCAGCAGTGCCTTCAAGGTGGCTCGCGCTGGTTCGTGTAGGCCAGTTTACAAGGATGTGGATTTGCGTGATTAAGCGTTTGTCTAGTGGACCTATCGTGGCTGAGAGAGCTGCTCTCTGCGGGTTAAAACGAGGGCACTCACAAAGAAGGTGTGCGATTGCTTCGTTGCACCGGAAGAGCGTTCGAATCACAGTCGGTCAGATAGGCCGGTGGTTCGCAAGAAGCGCAGAAGCGCCTGGCACGGCCTCTTCTGTGACGTTGGGTCCAGTCTGTGGTGGAGAATTTTTTCTTCCGACAGAGGCGGTGTCCAATTGGTTGAACGCGTTGGTAAGAGAATGTCGTTGCGCAATGTACTGCGGGCAGTCGCACAAAATATGTACAATGATTCTTCATTGCCGCAGTGGTCACAGGCTGCGCTGTCGGCATTCCTATGCGGAAACGCATAGGGTTGGTAAACGCAACGCGAAACCATAATCTGCACAAAGTGTTGCGTCTCCTCGGCGAAGCCTTGATGGTACTTGAAGGCTTAGGGTTGGGTCCAGAGAGTATAGGCGAGCAGGATGAAGTGCGATTCATTCCATTGTGACCTTGTGCGTTGGCGAGCGAGCACGCGCAGCTTCCGTGCAGCGTCAGTCCTAGAAAGTGGAATGGGTCGTTTGTGATCTTCTTATGAGCTGTGCGGGCAGCTTGATCGGCACGTTCATGCCGATAATTCCACAGTGACTGGAAGCCACTGAAAAGTTATTCTTTCCCTATCTCAGTCAGATTGTGTATTGCATCGGCAATCTCAAAGACCAGCTGCTCGTGTGGACCGCGGCGTAAA
>NC_051160.1:102283000-102423739 GCF_013339745.2 Dermacentor silvarum
CGCCTTCTTCCGACGCGTGAAAGGCAGTTGGGGGGGGGGGGGGAAGGAAGGCGACGTTTAGCTGTGGCACCACGTGACTGTTTATATCAGAGGCTCCGGCAACAGTCACCAACGCCGCACGCATTTTGTGCGAACGCGGGCAAAACGCCGACGGCGTCGACAACAGATCTGCGTGTTGCCGGTGCTGCTGCATGTCCAAGTTTATACAGCTGATAAAGCTACTATCATTGCTCCGTATAACTCTCTACAAATTTGCTATCGCAAATGATGCTTCGCCTTTCAGGTGAAACTGCGACAACTTTTTTCGAAAGAATACTTTCACCCCGTGCACTTAACTGACTTTTCTTGGAAGCATTCAGCCTTCGTTTTTTTTTTTTTTTTTTGGGGGGGGGGGGGCACACAGGTGGGAGGGAGGCTGTAGCCGTGTGCCCAGTGAACTTAAACACCGCCCCACAACCAGCGCATAGCACGTGCACGTCTTTGTCACCCCCTTTTTTCGCTCGCTGTTGCCACCCATTGTTGCGGGTGCGTTCTTCGCGGTTCGTCGCTCGCAGCAGCTGCTGCTGCTGTGGTCGGCGGATGCAACCGCCTCATCTCGACGTTGACATTAAACCTTGCCAAGGCTTCTCGTTTGGCAAGGCTGCGCCGCGGCTTTCCCAACGCCGATGACGTGCATGACGTTAAGCGCATTAGAAAAAGAAAGAAAATTGGCGTCACATGAACGCCGAAGCGGCCTTCGTTACGTGCGATAGTATGTATACGACGTGTTTTCCGCACCACGTGCCCGTTGCGGCGACCTGACTGTGGCTTCTGTCAGGTCGCTTCGCGCCATTTTCGCTAGACAACTTCCGGTTTTTTTTTTTCTTTTTTCTTTTTTTTTTTTTTTTTTTTTCGCGGGGTCTTCGGCGTGAAAGTGAGTGCGCTGCAGCTGGGGTCGCGGACCGGGGAGCCGCTCTGTACTTCCTGACTAATGAGAGTTCAGTACAAGCTCCGGCCAGAAAACCGCACTTTCTTGGCCTCCGGCCAGAAAACCACAACTTTCTTTTCCTCCGGCCTCCAGAACGAATTCCCGAGAGACATCGATATTGAAAGAAGTTCGCCTCCGCCGTGACGCCGCAGAAATGAGCGTGCTTGGTTGACGCGTGTATTCAAGCTCTCTTCGAGCTTGACGGTGGTGTATCTGTTCTTGTCACCGACTTGAGTGTTATACGAACAACGCACCCAACAAGTTTCCCGAGAGGTTTCCGCTGTATACGTTCCGTAGTCATAATTTCGATGATGCCTTGCAAATATGATTGTTCTGACGCCCGTTTGCGTACCACTTAAAGGGCGACTGCACCGAAATTTCACTTTGGCTAAAATGTTTGTAAGCAATAATGTACTATTTAAGCAATCGTGGCAAAGCTGCGTGGTTGGTAAAGTTCTAAATTTCTCATTAACAACCTGCAAACAGCGCGTAACTAGAAGACGACGCGTGCACCGTGGTGGTAGTTTGCCCAGGTACCACGGAGGAAGGAAATGAACTATTATAGAACCGAGCACTGCGTCACGCCGCCAGCCTTCGCAAGCCAGGTCTCTGTGAAGCCACACCCTTTGCTTTTTTTTTTTTTTTTTTTTTAATTCTCCATGGTGGTCTGCCCAACACGTAGCCCTATAACTGCTCGGTGAACTCTCCCCAGTGTGCTCGCTTCTTGGTTGGGTTTTAATCAAAACTCACTTGTTCGGGTGCTTTGCCAACGGTTCTGATGCCACTGGTGCTTATCAGTGATCGGATTAAAGTTGATGAGGAGGATTAGGGTGGACCAAGGAGGAATAAGGTGAATTGCAGTAGGCTTTCGTCTTCGCGTCTCTTAGGCGAACGCTGAGGACACCTGGGAATTTTTTTTTTTTTTTTTTTTTGCTTTCGGGGGGGGGGGGGGGGGGGAGAGCGTGCGCTGAGTGCGGATAGCGAGGCGGCGAAAGACACTCAAACTACAGCGTACTAGTACACTGTACTCATACCTAACGCGACACGATCACGTGTCGGGCCGACTACTCTTGGCTTCGATTGTGTTGCGCTAGGTGACCTAGTTCTGTCCTTCCTCCGCCTATAGCACGTCGCCTCCGAGATCTCGGATGGGACGTCGAGGAGCCGCGCTGGTTCTCAACGTTCCGACTCATCCGTCACTTCCGGCTCTTTCTTTCTGGTTTCCTTGTCAGAAGCGTCCATTTTTTTGCAAACGTTTCATGACGAATCCACTCGTGTATTTCAGACCGTAAAATTTTGCACGCAGGCCGTTCTTCGTCGTACCTGCAGAATCTGAAGCTATAGATCTTTCTCACGTTCTAAAATCGAATTGCAGTTGACCTTTAAAGAAGACACACGGTGAGTCTCCGCGTGCGACTTGTTTTACCAAAATAGCTCCATCTAATAGGCTCTCCAGCACACTGTGCATGACTCCAACAGTCGGGGGCGCAGCCACCGTTCAAACGCGTCGCACGTTGTATTCTCAGACGTCGTGTGGTACCACGTCTCTTGTTTAAGAACGCTGACTGAATTGTCGGTGCGCTTTCGGCGTGACGTAATAAATATGTCGCCGTTCCCTGACTTAACGCTTGAGTATGGTTGGTTAGAATTAGGTGATCCAAGTTGTCTTCTCATATTTGCTCCTAACACTAAATCTCACACGATCCTGTGTCCTCATCTTCACACGCTGCCCCGTTCGATGTCTGGGAGAGAGGCCTTTTACCTGCAGCGGTGGACTTATTTGTGGTGGTGCTCCTCATTGATTATACAGTCGCACCCGGATATATCGAATCTGAAAATCTGAAGGGGATCACAAAGAAGTTCGATATATAGGTAAGTTCGATATATAAAATACGAATTTTATACAGACATTTTCAAGGGGATTTTACAGCTGTTCCGCATACACAATAATTCGTTATATGTGGGTTCGACATATCCGGGTTCGACTGTATTCGTTGCGGTTACCGCAGAAAAGTCTGTCGTCTTAAATTTCTACGGGTGCAATGGTGCCTTGACTGGGATCGGTCGAAAGCTTTTTCGGTCTCTGCGCCGTTGGAGAACAAGTTCGGATTCTCAGTGGGAGAGGAGAGGGGGTTGTGAGGTAGCCGTTCCGAACTGGCATCGATGTCGGCCACGTGGGCGGCGTTTGCTCGCTCCCTCAGTTCAACTAGTGCATCGTCATGGGTGAAGAAGGATTCGTGCACTGGGGTTGCCTGCGTATGTGCCGTAAGCGCTCGCGGCGGTAAGAATTGACGAAGCGAGGGATGGGAAGAAACCCTTTCGTCGTCGTCGTAATCACCACCGTCGTCGCTCTGATTACCAGTCCGACCGCAAATTACCCCGGCGCTTGCATTTACCCCTCCCCCCCCTCGCTCGCCCAGCGACCGCAGATTTTTCCAACTCACGCCATCGGCAATGTCGTGTTTCAACGGACATCGAACGAGGAATGTTGAAGAGGTTTGGTAAATTGCGCTTACGCAATGGCAGAGACGTCACACTCCACGGTCAACCGGAAAAAAAAAATTGTGTAGATTCCACGCAGTGTGGGAATCGATGTCACGTGAAGCGTTTTGCAGGTACCTGGCTACCCAGCGTGGTAGCGCAAACCGCTACCAGATGAACCAACGTGTTTGTGTAAATTGAGTAGCTTGTGCGTGTGTGTCACAAGGGTACGTGCAGTGTGGCGACGACCACCACGTCGAAGACAATCGTATGGCAGCCAAGCCATTGTTTCTACGCCGTCCATTTGACGCGAGCTTGCAACGTGACGAATGTTGGGTTCATAAAAGTCCGCTAGTACTTGGGAAGGCTGCGGCATTTGCCCCTCAAAGGTGGATGCACACGAGCCGCCACCAGTGGGCTCGCGCTCTAGACAGACGTCATGAGCCGGTCGGCCGGTGACCCCGCCGACAAAGAACACGGTCGGTCGCTCGCTCTTCGAACTGGGCGGGACTTCTGTGCGGCACCTTAGGCACTTCGGTCATCTGGGCGGGGCCTCTACCGCCTTCTTAAGTTGTGCCCGAGTATACATGGGTAGCGGACGAGCGTAAGCGAGATAAACATGGATTGTGACGTCATCAGCCACTGCTGCGTCTTATACAATCGGACGTACCTATATATTCTTTCTTTTCTTCTTTCTGGGGTTTTACGTGCGAAAACCAGTTCTGATTATGAGGCACGCCGTAGTGGAGGGCTCCTGATTAATTTTGACCACCTGGGGTTCTTTAACGTGCGCTACAACGCAAGCACACGGGCGTTTTTGCATTTCGCCTCCATCGAAATGCGGCCGCCGCGGCCGGGATTCGATCCCGCAAACTCGTGCTCAGCAGCGCAACGCCTTAGCTGACAGAGCCACCGCGGCGGGTTCGAACGTACCTTTGGCTCTGTCATAGGTGTGTGTGTTAAAATGACGATGGTATTTGTACTCCGGCGAATAAATGTTAAAACATGATTAACTTGGGCGATCATTAATTAATGTTGGTACTTCGTCACACTGTTTCTACGTATACTATAGCGTAAACTACTACAAGGAAAGTGGGCCGGTAATCGCAGGTATAGTGCACTCTAAAACAGGACGCCTCAAAGCGCAAGCTGTAGCGAGGAAGGGTGACGAAAAAGTGTGTCACGTGGCGCACGCGCCGAGATTTTGAAAGCTTGCTGTCTTTAGAACGAGAGAAGTATGCGTATGATCGTGGCGTAGTCAATAAAGAAAAAAAAAAAAAGGCAGAGGTTCGATTTCACCATCGGTCGCACATTTTATTTTATGAAGGCGTGGCCAGACAGGAACGTACTTACTGCAAAGTGCCAAGAATGAGGCCGAGATATACTTCGCATTAGAAAAAGGAGAAAAATGCTGAAAGCATATGATCGCCTTCCAACTCCCCCACTTTTCCCGCGTACGTCCACGCACTCGTAAGCCTACTCCACCCCCTACGTTAAATACTACGCCAGCCGTTACGGGGGTGAAGTCCGCATATGTTACGGCAACGGCACGCGTGTTTATCGGGCTCGTAAGGCAATACCAATCGATGAGCCGATGTTCGGCCACCTTGTTATACACACGCACGCGCGCTCTTTCTGCGGACTGGTTCGACGCTCTGGCCCCCAGGGGCCATCTTTCGTTCTCGAGGTGGTTGGGTCGGTCCGCGTAGGGGGGGGGGCATTGGCGTCGCACATGCAAGACGGCGCGCCGGCTGCCTATTAGCGCGATTACGCGTGTTCACCCACGCACGTGGGTCGTGCCGTTGCGCTGCCAGCGGGGACGCGTGCGATCTGCCGACGCGGCTGCAGGCGCTTCGTGTGACGCGGCGGAAGAAAAAAGAAGCCTCGACGGCGCGAGCCAGCGGGGGTGGTTTCCATTGCGTTGGACGCGGCGCGCGACTTGCGCAAGCGCGTCGTTTGCATAATTTGAGCGCGTGCGTGACCCTGATTCTCGTGCTGGCTGCTGCTCGACGCAGGCTTGTATAGAGGGGAGAGAGGTATGGCGACTCGCTCGTCTAGCTCGCCTCCTCGCTCTGTCGAGGCTCCTGCAGGTCCCTGCCGTCGTGGCAACCGTTGGCTTATTGTAGCCTCGTGTTTCTCACGGCGAGCTTCTGGGGACCCCCTTGTCGTCGTGTTCCGTGAGGGGATATATCGTTTCTCCGGTGCACTGATTTGGTTAGCGTTCGATCGGGATCGCGGCCGGCGGCTTGGTGTAGCTGCATAAAGATTAATTTAGTACTTGCCGCTGGGGCTACTCGATTCGCTTTATGGATGATGTACTCGCAAGTCTTTGACGCAAATGCACACGCGGGGAGAGATGGATGAGGCGTGTGGTGTTTCCGTTCATATTTCCTTGTGTACCTTTCTGTATATGAGGCATACGTTGTTCATAAAGAGTGCACAAATCATCGACAAGCACGCACGCACGCTTCTTCTTCGTGTGCGTGCCCAGCGTGGCCCGACGGGGCAGCAGCAGCGCACGTGGCAACGGGCCCATAGATCCGCGTTTTGCGTGCGCCAGTACCCGAGCACTCGCCATTATTGAATTGCTCCGCACGTTGTGTTACGACGGCAGTTGCATGTACTCGTCACTCATGTGTTTGCTGCTGTTTAAAAACCTCAGGAAGGCGTAGTTGAAAGAGTTGTGTACGTATAGATGTACTATCAAGCAGTTCGAGGCACGCCGCTGTCGCTCTATAACCGTGACGCATTGCTGACGATGTCATATTCTAGCGTTTTCAATTATGTAATGTGAAGCGCACAGCTGACAATGACGCGGTGCTTGTCGGGGTGTGATGTTCTTTTTTTTTTTGTTTTTGCTTATTGAACTTCACGTGAAGTTCAACGACTGCTCAGATATAGCCACCGGCCGATGCGAACTTAATTGGGTAT
The DNA here is from genome assembly GCF_013339745.2 of Dermacentor silvarum. Taxonomy (NCBI): domain Eukaryota; kingdom Metazoa; phylum Arthropoda; class Arachnida; order Ixodida; family Ixodidae; genus Dermacentor; species Dermacentor silvarum. The sequence goes on from NC_051160.1 coordinate 102,289,380, forward strand.
GCGAGGACAGTGAAGTGCGCGTCGTGGCTAACGACGGAAGCAGAGGCCCGCAAAACCGTTAAAAGCGTCGGCTTGCGATTGTTTCACCTCAGCCTTGTTGTGGGGGTATACCACCTTTGTGGTCAAATTTGGCGTTCATTGCGCGTGGTCTGTATACATGTCCACGGCAGCAGGTGTTTCGTTGTGTGAAGATTACCCAAGTTACCACGGCTCGCTGCAGCAGGACCGGCCTCACGTTCTCTTCCTGCACGGAGCATACACTGTTGCGGCAAGGGATTGCCAAGCAACGTGGCTGCTAAAGCTAGGGCGCGCTCGAGTTTAACGTATACATATAGGGCCGTGCTGCGCCTTGCGTTGTGTCGTTTGAACCATCATCGTCGTCGTCATCAGTTCATGTTAGGTTTAGGACTAACGCGAAGCTCCCCTAGCCGGTATTGGTTCAGCCGATGCCGTGCCATTCAATTTTTGACGTGGCTACAACTTTTTGTAGGAAAGGGCGTTTTAGGTGCTGTGGGCTTTGCCGCGAGAGTTTAATTAAGTGTTTAATTAAGTTAAGGAAATTAAGTGTTTGATTTCGCCGATACGGTGGTAATAATCGCACGCGTACGTGCTTTCCAAGTCGTGCCGTTAGATAACGTTATGCCGAGGTATGCCTGTAGTTTGGCACATATTCAATAGACGATGTGTCACTGATGGTAGGACACTCCGCGGTGCGTGTTCTTGCCAATGTTATAATAGCTGGTTACTCCGCGGCGCGGGATGAACGCGTCGCCGCGAAAACGCCTAAGATACGCACAAGAAACGACTTCCATGTGGTTGTTACAACTGCGTGAAGGCGACAGACAATGAAGCTAAGCAAAGCACAGGGGGAATTTTTATTTAACGATACTGTGAGCCCTTTGCACAGGCCCAAACAGGAAGTTTCGGGTTGTAAAAGTGCACATGGGAATAACAGGAAATTAACTGTTATTTAATTGAAATGCACAAATGCTAAGGAAACGGGGACACGAAAGCGGACGAGACGACAAACCCGCCGTTCACGATTAGGAACCAGTATGTGGCGGGCACGAGAAGAGCGTTTCCTTCATTGCGCTTTTGCACGGGAAGAGAAGATTAATTACCGCAATCAGCGCGGCTCTCTGCTGACACGGACAATCATTGTGGCGGTTTCCGGCGCGCGCGCGTGCTGCCTCGTTTGCGCGTCTATTACACCGGGCGTGGCCCTCCGCAGGGGCGTTGTCGCGCGCTGCGGGTGGCTTGGCGGTGGACGCTTGTGTGTGTGTGTGTGTGTGGCGGTGTTGTAGTGGGAGTACGCGACACGGCTGCACGCCCCGCCTGCCGCGCGCTAGTCACTTCCTTCCGCTTCCGTGCACGAGAGACCCCCCCCCTCGAACCTCATATGGCGCGCACGTGCTGTGACCGCGACGACGAACCCTCCCAGCTTGCTGCACTCGCGCCAGGTCTCTATGCGGACACGCTCCCGTACTATACTTGACTGGTACACGTGTCATTCTTAGCGGATGGGAGGAGGAGGGGGGGGGGGGGGGTTCGCCACGTGTCCAGCTGTGCTCGTCTCGAAAAAAGCGTCCCCCTGTATGGCCGCTATATGACATTTGTTGTATTCAAATTGTGTGGGTTTAACGTCCCGAAACTCTGCACAAGTGTGTTTGTGAGGGACGCGCAACACAGATGGGGGGGGACTGTGGATTAGTTTTGACCGCCTAAGGTTAGCGTGCGCCTAAACCGAAGTAGGCGAGTGTTCCGCTCCCCGTCGAAATTGGTTCGCCACGACCGGGCTTCGAGCCTGCGACCTCTTGCTCGGCAGCACAATGTCGTGGCTACTGAGTGTGCTGTATTGCGTCCGGCTATACACTGCACTGCTGTTTCTGTAGCGTACGTGCGTAACGTTTTCTTCCCCCCCCCCCCCCTTTTTTTTTTCTCTCTCTTTTTGTTTTGCTGTTTCCTGGTGGCGTGTTAGTTGGGCGAACCAACTCATGTGGCGGCTCGCTCAGGTTCAGATTGACCCGTGAATATTAAGAATGAGCCCCGCAGTGAGTCGCCCAAAGTGATCGAGACAGCCTATGGGAGTCGGAAGTGGGCATGAATCGGGTTCTGAGTGCGTCCCGGTCTTTAAACTTTAACCCACTTTAATACACCTTCATTCACTTTACTTCACCTTAATTCAATTTAGTTCACCTTAAGTCGCCTTAGTCTAAGTTGTCCTAGCTTGTGTATTGCTGCTGACATCATACAAGACGCTGATGACGTCACTGACAATGATGTTTGGTACCACTCGTTGCCTGCAATGCCGGCTTTTGCGCCTCGTGGGACATATAATGCTTTCCCATTAATAAGAACAAGAGCTTGGTGGCGCAACCCACCACCAAACAGACAGGGGGGGGGGGGGGGGGGTTAAAAAGTTTTGTCACCCTTCCGTTTATGTTATAGAAGGACCCTACCGGAAGAAACATAAATGAAGTGGGTTCCTTTTAGAAACGGCGAGAATCGGCGAAAAAGAGAAAAGAGGGAGAAAGGCGACTAAACGAACTTCACGTTGATTGGTTAAAAAGGGCGAAAGCTGAGGTGGTTTTCGAAATGGAAATAACGACCCACTGGATGACGCACGCAAGCAACCTGAACCGTGTACGCGACAGAAAAAAAAAAAAAAAAAAAAAAAAACTCTTATTGAGCGTTTGATGTATCGTCCAATTTCCGGCCTGTTACCGCTGCCGTGAAATCGAAAAATGTTCTCTCGACGGTCGCGGTAGAACAGGCGCCCGCCGCCGCTAACCAAGATGAACGCGGAGCGTCTGCAGCGTAGCGGTAAACGGTGTAGTTAAATGATGCGGTTGATAATAGTAACCTGCAGCCTTAAGTTTTGCACGGGACTCCTTAGGAAGGGGGGGGGGGGGGGGAGAGATTTATGGTAGTTCAGACCAGACGCTCACCGGACGAACATCAATAACATTGATCGAGGCTTGCGTCAATAGAGGACCTCAAGAAAAAGGTTAAGCTGCTGTTGGAGGGCCAGCTTAATTTTTCGCAGAAAAAAAAAAAGGCGCACTTAGATTTCAGATTCCTTTTTGTATACTTGTCACGACGTATTGTATGCGCCGCCCATATAACTTTCTTTTTTAATTTCTTTTTGTAGAACGTTCATTCAAGAGCTCTTTTCTTTAGAACGTTCGTTCGTTAACGAACCAGAGGTCCTTTGCTACCGCACCAGGCCTCCATTGTGTGATTAAAGAGATAAAAGAAAAAGTAAATTGGAAAATGAGAGAACGAATATGAGTGTGGAATGAAATCCAAGAAAGCGTTCCAGACGACTTTGGCTGTTGCGGGGTTATGGGTGACCTTCGCGGCAGGTGACTTGTACGCTGGAGTCTTAAGCTTGTTTTGTTTTCTATTCGTTGCTAACGCTCAAATGAGCCTTAGACTGGAAGCACATGCAGCCGGGCCGGGGGGGGGGGGGGGTGCCTGGCTCCTTCGTAGGTGTTACAATTACTGCCAGATTCGTATAGTTCGTTCCTGGTAATAATAGTTCACGCAGGCGTATGCAAGCTAACCGCTATAACCGCTACACTTCGTAATAAATGTAAGAATAAGAAAGGTTTGTATTGTTAACACTAGAGTGGTCTGGAAAGCACTACACGCGCAGTATGGACACATCGGCAAACTACGGGAGAAATAAGAAAAATGCATACGGAATAAAAAATTACGATAGAACTTATCTCACGTGACTGCATCGACGGTAACGCGAATAGCAATCGAGCATTGCAGCGACAGACCGTGTTCCTGAAGTCGCGTTTACTTAACGCGTGTAGTGGTAATTCCCAGACTTTTCGTTGCTTCGACTATAGTATATATGCCGCATACTCCGATATCGTACCACTTTGATAGCATGGAGGCATGACCTATACGACGGCTGTATGACTGCAACGTGATGACAGCGTGACATGAAGACAATGAGATGACGATCGATGATTGTGTGAAGACGATAGCCTGACGACGATGGTATGACAATAGATGCTGTTACGACTGGCATTTAGCACAGTTGTGCCCGGCGGTTGTTTTCGACAAACAATGCTGCACCGACAGACCTGCGGCAATGAAATGCCATTCATGCCCTTCGGTGCCTTGCAAGGCCGGGGAGCTGGCGACTAGACGAGCGTCACCTGAGACTAATGGACAAAGCCACCATGTTTCGTATCTTCGGCTGTCCGACAGCTCAGAGCTGGTGGGCGAGACGAATTCCGAGTCCACCGGTCTCGTGCATCGTTTAACGACATCGTCGCTCTTTTCCGTCACAGTATGGACTGTGACAGTCAGACAGAAGAGCTCACTTGAGACGACGACAACGCCGCCCTTGGTGGAAACGCCATTTAGCGTGAAGGCCCATCTCTCTGCCAAGCTGATCTTCACGAAAAGCCCCATCATTCTTGCAAGGGGCCAACGGCAAGACTTTCCGTGGGAACGGATCAACGTTGAGGTTCCCAAGTCGCCAAGCGGTTGCCCGTATGTGGGGGCGGTTGCGCAACCTGGGAGGCGTAATCCGGCGGAACGGTGCAACGTCAGGGACGGGACTTTTGCGAACGCTTCGGCGATTGTGATTGGAAGAGAACGACGACAGGAAACAAAGCACGAACCAGAAGGGCACGTCGTTTCCCTTCTGTCTCGTCCCATGTTTCCGCGCTACGCAGTTACTTCACCGTGCTTTGGTTCACCAACATGGCGCCTAGGACGACGTCAGTGCAAGCTTACATTTGTCACGCAACGATGCATAGCCTCAAGCCGAACAGCTGCTGCTTAAAGCGGAAGCCTTATCGGTGTCTATGTTGGCGGTGACCTTGGCGAAATTGCGCCGTGACGAAAAATGGCCGACGCCGCAAAAAAAAAAAAAATCCTCGGATTGACGTCACATTTCTCAGGGAGGTTCCTGTGAACAAAGTAAATTAGTGGCTTTGAAAAGAAAACTTGGTACATTTTGGTCCGGGCGGGAATCGAACCCGGGCTTCCGGAGTGGGAGACGTGCACGCTTTCCTGAAGCCACGGCTGCTCCACGGTTCTGGCATGCTAAAGGTGTGCCTAGTGTGTGCGGGTTTGCACACGTCACGTCGCGGTCATCTCGCTGACTAAACGTGTGGCCTATAGTGCGTGCACTAACATGCTGCACTTTCGTTGCTAGGTTAAGTGTTCATACGTGGCGTTCAGTATAGGTGGCCTTAGTGCCACGCGTGCACGTCCCATTGCGGCTCGTTAAGTCTTACAAAGAAGTCTAGCCCCGATTGTAGAACTTAATGCATTACCGAATGTCCAGCAGGCTTTCGCCTTCTTGTGTTGAGTGTAACACCTGCCGAACTTTTTCTGTATCGCGCGCAATTCGTCTGCCCCATTCACGGTCACTCCGATGAATGCCCGTTGGCATATATTGCTTAAGGCATGCTGGTGGGATAGTTGGTTAATCGGCGCTCGTTCACTGTGTCACGTCCTTGTTCTGAAGAGCGCTGCCATGTTCCATCACATATAGTGGATTGATAAGATTTTATAAATGATTTACGAGGTCCGAGTGTGTTCCGCTTGTCAATTAAGTACTTACAACGCAGTGCAGATTTGTTTGCCTGTCCGGGCTTTCAATGTCAGAGACAGACCCTTTCGATATCTTCCGTTAAAGTTTTAATGGTTCTTTTATCGGAGGTCGATGCCAGTTGTAATCCCATTGTTGACGCGAAAATAATTTTCGGCGTTTGCATTGCTCCACTTTGGTCCCGTGCCATGTTGTTGCCGAGCGCTCGAACGATCGTAGTTGCTTTATGTGCATTTTCCTTCGACTGACGGTACAAGGAAGAGGCAAAAAAAAAAGGGGGGGGGAGGGAGAGGGAGGGGGGCGGCCAAGCCGATATTCAGATTCGTGCGTACTTTACATATCTCCAAAAGTTCAGCTATTCTAACTGGATATGCCCTTACTTTGATTTCAAGGAGACTAAAATAAACAGGAATACTAAATTAAGCTAGTTTGGTGAGTTACAGCTCTGGAATACCAAAAACGTCACTGTTATCGCGTCATGCAGTGTTCTAAAACTGCCAAAAAGGAAAGTTAAATGGGAAAAGATCCGCCACTACTACAAAAGGAATTCTCCAGGACTCCCGCTGTTCTTTGAAATGCAGTTTTGGATGTTCTTCCCGGTTTTCTGAGTTGTCGCTAAAGTTTCGAACTCTAAACTGCTTGCGGAAAGTTCCGTCTTTGTCCGAACTTTTAAATACTTCGTCCGAACTTAGCGATGATCGGATGAGTGGAAAGCAGCTGCTATTAACATTTTTCAAGCGAATAATCATTTCTTTTTGTAGTATGCACGTGACACGTGTACTATCCGCAACGTGAGCGAAGCCTGAATTGAAACTGCCCGACGCTTACGTAAAGGAGCTTCGTATTTCGAAATGTCACGCGTGACCCACTTCTTTGACGTCTCTAAATATGAAAAGGCAAATATATATGAAAGTCTGCCTCGGTATATACCCGATCGCAGCGCGTGATTGAACGCTTTGGGGGAGTAAACAGAACGGTAATCTCGTCAACCGTGAGGGCGCTCGTTTGTCTAGTCCGGGAATCCTAACAACACGCTGTGGCGTTGCTTCTTGCGTAAGATAGCTTCCCCTCCTCTCTCTCTTCTATCTCTCTCTCTCTTCTCTCTCTCTTCCTAGCAGCACTTCGACGAATTTGGCTCGAGTGTCCTGGAGGTTGTCGAGACCGCCGCGACTCCCTTTTGTTCGACAGCGTCCAAACCGAATTATATCCGCAAACAAGGCTTGCCTTCCGAACGCCAGCTCTCGAGGTAAACGAAGTCGGCGTCCGGAAATCTGCAGTCGTGCGGCACGCTGCATGAAGCAGCACGCAAGAAACCCGTCGGATTTGTTTGTAATTTGTGCTTTGAACCAGTCTTGCGCTCCGAGTGTAGTCGTGACCCGAAGCCTGAACCCCGCTCTGGAAGACGCTTTCCTGAATCGAGTATTGTTGAGTGGAACGGAGAAACTTTCGTTATCGAGTGTATTGGAGACGCGCCGAAAACTGTTGATTGTGCCCTCTGCGGAGCTCTCACAACTATCGTGTGGTGCCGTTGGAACAAACAATTGACCTCTAACGAGAGCGTTAGATGGCAGTTATGTGTTTTATTATAAGGAGCCGTAAGAACGGTCGAAGCCAAAAAACGGCGAAGACGAAGCCACGCTCTCTTCGCCATATTCGTGTGGGTTGAGTCGTAGCGTTCTACAAAAAATTACTGCAGCGAACTGCGGTCATTCAACTGCCATCATTCAACTGCCATGGTAATGATGGTTAGTAAATGGATTTGTCTGATCTTCATGCCTGTGACTTCAGACGTTCTTGTGGCTTTGTCGACTACGCTTTGTCTGCCTTCGTTGGCCTAAACTTTGAAGCGATTTGTACTTTTCTGAAGGCAGTAAGACTCAGTGCACATGCATAATCCCTGCGAATGTGACATTTATAACGCGCTTATTTGCTGAATGTCTTTGTTCATCAATAGCCTGGCAAGGGAGCAACAATTCATGATCGCCGTACAGTACTCTAAATCCTGTGCAGAAGTATGTTTATGTAGGTCAGTTACACGGGACCCTGATCATGAGAAGGAAATCTACAGAAGAATAAAATTGGGTTGGAGTGCATACGGCAGGCATTGCCAAATCCTGACTAGGAGCTTACCACTGTCGTTGAAAAGAAAGGTGTACAATCATTGCATTCTACCGGTGCTAACATATGGGGCAGAAACTTGGAGGTTAACAAAGAAGCTCGAGAACAAGTTAAGGATCGCACAAAGAGCGATGGAACGAAAAATGTTAGGCCTAACGTTAAGAGACGGGAAGGGAAGAGAGCGGTGTGGATCAGAGAACAAACGGGGATAGCCGATATTCTAGTTGACATTAAACAGAAAAAAATGCAGCTGGGCAGCACATGTATAATGCGTAGGATTATACATGTGGACCATTAGAGTTACAGAATGGGTACCAAGAGACGGGAATCGCAGTCGAGGACGGCAGAAAACTAGGTTGGAGTGATGAAGTTAGGAAATTCGCAGGCGCAAGTTGGAATCAGCTAGCGCAAGATTTGGAGATCGCCGGGAGAGGCCTTCGTCCTGCAGTGGACATAAAACTAAGCGGATGATGATGACGTTGCCGAAGCTGAGCAATTTACGAAGTCCCAAATCCGTTTGAAGCCTTAAGGACAATTCCACGCTGGCTGGACCGCTCCCGGCTTGCAGCTCCTGTATACGCTTTCGCCAGGGTTTCCCCTATTCGTAAGAAACTCGCAACACGTAGGGCTCACCTGGACAATGGCGCCAAATTTTCATCCGGCGGCGCGTTGGCGCGAAATTGTGGCACGTATACGCGCTCGATGTCGTGAGCGTCGCGCGCGCTTTTCCGGAAACTCCGGCCGCCAGGCGCGCGAAATGCCATCGTGGGAACGCGAAAGATAGCGAGGAGGAAAGTAAGGAAAAAAGAAGAAAGAAAAACACATCTGGTATGGAGCGTGTTTTGTGGCAGATAAGATATAGTGAATGCGTCGCGTGTTTGTGTACACGAATGCGGCCTTGCCTTCGCGCGTGATGCTTGGCCGTCACAAAAAAAAAAAAAAAAAAAAAAAAAAAAGGACGACGGAGGGGCCTCCCTTTGATTGCCTTATTTTTGTGCGACAGTTCTGGGAGACGCGCACGTTCTCCTCTGCGTGCGTTTTGAGAAAAGTGCGCGTGTAGCAGTGGTTTGGTGTGTATCCGTTTGATGTCTTTTTTTTACACCGTCGTGCTCTGCCACCTGGTATTCCCTGCCACCGGCCCAGGGTCGGGCGACCAGCGCTCTCTTGTAAATGTGCGTATGTCAGTCACTGTTTGATTTCTTTGGCGTTTTAGCGGAGGGTCACGCTGCCGTGAAACCCGCGCGCAGGAGAAAACGAAACTATACACGTGCCATCAAATCCTTGCAGTGCAGTGAAGGCTGTATAGGGCTCGCGTGTAGCCAATCAGTAACGAGAATCGCGGCTGCGTCTTCTAGGAGAAGGAGATCGCCCATTGTGCGCCACTAATCGTTCCGTGAAGCGACGCGCGGAGGACGATCAGAGGCGCGTAATGCGCGAACCGTTCAGATTCTATTTTCTGGTCGGCTAACGCGGCCTGCAGAGCGTTCAGTACACGGAGTTTCCACATTTCGCCGTGGTCAGTGGCATCGGTGAATTCGTTCGCAGACGCCTGTGGTCATTCATACTCGACTGGTCATTTCGAACGCGCTGACCGCGTTATACGGAAGTCGACATGTTTGACGCTGTAATTACGACGATTAGCGGTTCTAGTAGTGATATAATATTCTAGTTGCACAGAACAGCATAGGAGCAGTGGTACATATCCAATTCCTAAGTCATCTGTCGCGCCTTAAAAACTGCTCGTTACGAGGGATAATCAGGCTTTATTATTGCTATTTGAGACCGCTTAAGTTCCCGGTAGTGTTATAGAGATAGTTCTATCTCGCTAATCCTTCTTCTCCCATCTTTCTACCCCTTCCTCAGTACAGGGTAGTCAATTGTAGATATCTTCTTGTATAACCTCACTTTCCTTCCTTTTATTCCCCCCTCTCTCCCTGGGAGTATAGAGCTCAGCTATTGTCTTCCAGGATCTTTCTATAGCGCTCTACCGTAGCATGCACCGAAACAAGCGACCACTCGAGTGTGCCATTATTATTGTGGCCCGAGGGTGTTTATGGCGCTTGGAAGTCACGGTCGCGTATACTGTCGCTACTTCAAGTAAGGAAGCGTGAAGGGTGTTCTCCGCGCCGTTTCTTGCGGTTCGCGTTTCATGCAGGCGTGGTATAGCACGGGTACCAGAATACTTGTAGACGGGAGCGGCGGAGGTGGCGACGTGTCAGCCAACCGTAACCCGCTCAAAGCGTTCTGGCGGTGGCGTGACAAAAATAACTTAGTGACGATTATTTCGGTAACGGCGCCTTTACGTCGTCGTATCCTCGGAAAACAATCGGTTTTGTGGTATTGTTCGGTTAAGCGCGGCGTTAGACGACGGTAGATGTTGCTGTATACGAGGCGGTCCTGATAAGTTAGTGGCTTTGCCAATTCTGCCAGGTGAAGTAGAAAAACGAGCTTGGGGGCATATGACAGCCTAGTAACATAGTATGTAACTGCGCAAATATGTGATGTTTGCGATTCTTAAAACTGTTTTTTTTTTTTCTCAGCGAGAAGCTGTGATAGCAGATGTAGAAGCAAGTTTCACGTCGTTGGAGTTACGGACCGTCATGAAGTTTTCCAAGGAAAAAAAAAAAAAGCAGCAAAGAACATTCACACTGCGATGTCACAAACGCTGGTGGAAAATTATCCTTCCTACAGCACTGTCAAATTCTCGATAACTCGTCTCAAGACAGGACATTTCACCGTTGAAGATGAGCCCCCCCCCCCAGTGGGCGTCCCCCAACGTCAACTTACCCGGCAACCTGGGATGCTGTTCGTGGGCGGATTGTTGAGACCCGGCGATTATCCGCAGAAAAAGATAGCCCATGCAGATATACTGAACATCTCACGGTAGTGTGTTGGGTTAGTTATCTCCACTAATCGTAGGCGTGCATAAGCTTCCCGCCAAGTGGGCGCCGAAATGTTTGAACAAGCCATTTTTGGCCCATTTTTGCAGTTGCGCAGGACTTTTTGGCTATAGGTTGGTGACTGAGGATGAAACCTGGATCCACATCAATGATCCTGAAACCAAGTAGCCGTGAAAAGAATGGCGTCACAGTGGGTCCCCGCGACCGAAGAAATTCCGCACTTAGTAAGCGTCCGAAAATGTCATCGCGTCCGTTTTCTGCGAGAAGACTGTATTCTGTTGTATAACTCACAGCTCTAGTTTTACAGGACAGTATTATGCTAACTTACTAGACCGGCTCAAGGAGGCAATTAAGAGGAAACAGCGTGGACAGTTGTTCAAAGGGATCCTTTTTTGCAAGAAAATGTACCTGCGCCCACGTCCTACATTGTAGCTTTCAAATCGAACACACTGGGTTTCCAATTGGTCCACATCCACTGGAAAAGATTTCGGTTGTCTTGAGCTCCAACATCGGGAGTGCTAGTCTTACACGTTGATGATACAGTAGCGCGAACATGTGGGCTTCTTGTATTTTATTTTTTCCTTCTCGTCAGTTTGCATTTAGGCGGAAGTCATGCGCACGCTCCGTCACCTCGCTCGCTTGTCGCTTACGGCGTTTTTTTTTTTTTTTCGTTTTTTTTTTTTCGAGGAATGGAACGCGCCCAAGGTAGCCCCACGTTTCCTATACCGCCGATGTTGCGACACAGGTTCTCGCGGGCGTGTTCTGAATATTTCTACAGGCGTGACTCGCGGTAATGACCTTCGCGGACCTGTCTGTATATAATGCGCGAGAGTTTACGGTTCTTCGTACGGTGACGCTGACGCCGTAATGCGACTTTCTTTTTCCCCCCGCAACGTTATGCGGCAGCTGATCATTTGGGATGTCTTGACTGTACACGCGGACTTGATGAAACGCCAGCGAATGGTGGCGCTCATTGATGTCAAAGATGACGGCGTCCTTCATTGGACTTGACGCCAAAGAAACGTGGCGCTCATGACGTCAGAACAACTTCGCTAATTTCGATTTATTCCGCCCCCCCCCCCTCCCCCGCCCCCCTTGCTTTACGGACTTTTTCAAGGTGTCTACCATCAGGGAAACACTGGAATTTTAGAGAATTTGTCAGTTTAGGAAAATTTAAGGAAGGAAACGGAATTTTCTCTCCGGTAGCTTTGATTCAGGGAAGTTGTTACATCGGAGGTTAGAGCGATGCTATATAGTGGTATGGCAGAGGGAAGCTAAGTTTCCAACAGAACCTACGCGGTCCAAAAATAATGGCGTATTTTGCTGATTTTGTGAATGTGAGCCATGTCGCGGATGGTTGGAATATCGTGAGATGCGTGATTCATTCAAATCTGATATAGTGCATCCCACCTGGTTTACAGTGTGATAGCAGCTGTTAGAAATTATGGGCTGGCACAGTATATTGACAAACTATAAGCAACTTTCTAGCGCCTGCACTGTTGTATATGCTGGGGAAATTTTATAAAGAGCAACCTGGGAAAATCTGGGAAATCGAACGTGCTAACGTAATATAGACGCCCTCACGAAAAGTACAGACAAGTTTAGCCGGCCAAGGTTCTGTTAAATTCAAATGCAGTGCCGGTATCTCTCTCTTTTTTTTTCTTTTATTAATCTGCGATTAGCCAACCGCTGCCAGTTTTTGTCGCTATGCGTTTGATGTCTCGGCATTATAGCTCTTTCGATAATCTCCATTGTCAGGGGCGATACACGATCGCATCCTTCGGTGGTTTTTACGTCGCTTTGCTGTGCACCTCCGCGGTGTCGGCGGAAGTTCATCTACACTTCTTATTATTTCGCAATATACGCAAGTATACGTTTATTTACCAACCTGCTTACTTCTGACCGTATGCTGTTCTGAGCGCATGTTTAAACACCCGATTTCTGTTCACGAGGCGACATTTGCACAAGGACACGCAACGATGGGCTCCGTCGCTATACAGACATCGAGTGGAAATAAATAAATAAATAAATAAATAAATAAATAAATAAATAAATAAATAAATAAATAAATAGCTTGCACGCGAAAGCAGTTTCTATGGAAGACCACAATGCATGTGTAAAGTTGAAGGTAAAAAAAAGAAAAGAAACAGCGAGTTTTTTTCTCATTCATTCATTCATTCATTCATTCATTCATTCATTCATTCATTCATCTTTTTTTGTTTGGGAAGGTGGAAGACTTGCGCTAAAGTAACTTCTTCATCCGCCTTCTTTCCGCACGGCATCGTCGAGGGAGGCATGCGGGCGAAGCAAATCTTCGTCGCGCAGGCTCCGTCTCGTCATATCGGGCTGCGGTCGAAAAAGCGGCCGTTCACCTCCGCGTCCCTCCTTCGCGCCTAGTTAAACTTTAAACGCGCGAGTTGTGAAACACGACCGAGTTGTATTTGAATACATCACGAAGAGAGTGAAGACCGCCTGTGTATACACTTCCGGTTACGCGTGTTTCGCCTAGCCGCCGTTGAACTGAAGCCCCAGGCGGCACGTCGGGCGGCACGCGTTCTCGGATGTCAGCGGTTTCGAGTTCTCGAATTCGTTCGGGTTCCGCCGTTCGGCTTTCTTTGGGGGAGTTGGCGCGGAGCGGCGTTTTTGAACTGTCAATTGTAGCGCGCGTTGAAATTTCCCGCACAAGTTACGAAAGGAGAATGTGGCGCTACATTGTGTGCGAGAGCTGCAAGCACTTCAGCCCTCGTGGGGATCGATTTGCCTAAACTTCGGCCTTCTGGCTTCAAACGGCTTTGCGACTTCGCCAATTGGTTGGCAATTTTCAACGAGATAGTCCTTTTCAAATGGAACACATTCTAAGTGTTTGTGCGTGTGCGCAGAGACAAGTTTGGCTGGCGTTCAGCGTTTAGAAAAGTATGATTGATTAGAAATTTAGGCCGAAAAAAACTTCAACCCGAAAGGCGAAGCATTTATAGCGACAGCAAAGCATTGAACAACACCATCCAAGGTTCGTATTTTTATCGGCCGTATAAATTGCGCTAAACATTCGCTTATGAATTCGCAAGCAATTGTGTCACGATCGCGTAGGACAAACATGTACAGCTATCAATCGATGACCGCGGTCACTCGCTGTCACAACGGTGGCGTGATGAGCGCAGAGGGAAGCGAACGGAAGCTTCACCGTTGAACGCGTCGCCGAAACGTGAGATTACGCGACCCCCAGCCCGGCACTAGGCGCGCGCGAAGACGGCGCTCATGCATGCCATCAGGCATCTCGGCTCGCCCAGTGTTTGTTTGCTCCTACCGGAGATTACCTCCAAGATAGAGCGCGCGCCTTCCCCCTCCTCACGATTCGCGCACGTCTTTTCACGTGACATACAACGTTGGGCGCGCACCACGCCACCATACTTCTCGGCTCACCCTCGCACGCCCACCATTTCACCAGCAACGCGCGGCGTGCAGCGGGACGCGTTAGGATTTTGTTCTGATTAGACTGAAACCTCTCCGCGACGGCTACGCCGACGACGCCTGGAGTGTTCATATGATTGATATCGCAATAAAACCTAATTGGCGGTCGTGACGTGCTTCCAGCTCCTGCAATCACTTCCGGCGCATGCAGCCAGCAAACGCGTAACCTCCCAAATCAGTTTCTGTAACTCAGAGGGAGCAGTCGCTGGGACGTCGAATCGTACACACCACTTCTGGATGAGCCGCAGCCACGAACGTTAGACGAACTCGTGTGTACAGACCATCATTCTACGGTAGCCGAACGGCTGCAAGGCCCGAGTTCCTGCTAGTAACTTTTGTATAGGAAACTCTTAAGCCGTGATCGAGGTGACAAGCAGGTTGCGAGGCGCGTCTCGGATGATCGCGGTTTATTAAAGTTTCTCGAATTCGTTCGCGTGGCGCATCGGCTTCCTTTGGGGAGCTCGCGCGGAGCGGATTTCTGGAGCGTGTTGTAGCGTGTGTCTGCGCGCGTGGCGATATATATGTAAAAAGCCGTCAGGTCGCGCGCTCTTCCTGCGCCTCTCGAACCAGAAATTGGCGGCGACGGAAAGGGTTCCGTTCATGCACGACGGAAATATATATATACTCGCCCGCTGCCACGGCTGACAGGTTCAGTGTTCAGCGAGGGGTGCTGTGTGTATGTGTGTCGGTTTCTTCACGGCGGAGGACAACTTTGTAGCGGACGCTGCGCCTACCGCGCTTTTTCCCGGTCTTTCTTTCTTTCTTTCTTTCTTTCTTTCTTTCTTTCTTTCTTTCTTTTTTCTTTCTTTCTTTCTTTCTTTCCTTCCGCCGCACTCGGAAGTCGATGCATCTCTGCCTTCGTGCCATCGAACTCATGCGAGGGCACGCGTAGTTCACGGTTTTGTTGCTTGTGTTTTCTTAAGCAGTGACAGAACCGTCTGGTTTTGGCGATATTTTACGCGAGAGTGATGGGCATACCGGGACGAAGCTGGCGGAGCTCATGCCGTACGAGCCGCTCCACTCGCTGAACGCCTCTCCTCTCGTGGTTTTCTCCCGCGAAGGTATTTTTCGAGCGGTACTTTGGGGAGTGGTACTCCGGCTGTAACAGTTCAAGCTGTTCCCTGTGTATGCCACTGTAGCACGTGCGAACCGCTGTCTGCAGGCGCCGTGAGTGTGGTGGCACGCGTCTAATCAGGCGTGGAATGCGAGGAGCTTTCCGCAGTAAAAAAAAAGTGTCCCGGCGTTACCGTCGTATCGTTAATTTCGTTTCATTGCGTTTCGTTTATTTGTGCGTAACTATTAACTATGTCGTGGCCGACCTCAAGGTTGCGCCACCCACCGAGCGGCAGCTCAGTAAAACTGCGAAATAACTTGATCGTTATCGATCGTTGGCACGTTCGAGTAGACAGGTTTACCAATCAAGTACGAGTGTGCGAAAAAAAAAAAGAAGAAAGCTGTGAATGTCGTATTGAATAGGGATACCGGATATTCTACCGCATATTTTACCATGTCTGAGGTAAAGGGTAAAGCTGCAGTCATGTTGATATCCGCCGAAGAAGAGAAAGAGGAATGCTTCACACAAATCGAAGTAACAAATCTTTAGCAAGCATGATCTGCAAGCATTGTTCGATGAGTACGAAACATTTTTCCAGGTTAATAATAAAACCACACGTTAGGTGGAAAAAGTTGTCTCTGTGCACAAACAACCCTTCCTGATACGCGTAGTCATTCTGAGCTGTAGAATTGGTAGAATATTCCCGGTTGATTAGGGCTTACAGCGGACATTGTCCCGAGCGACCTTGCGAGGCGTTCGCATCCTGTTGGCTCTATTAACCATTCTTATTCATGCGTATTCCGCCAATAAAGAAATGTTCGTACATTTGGAGTTCTATAGCTGCTTGGCTGACATTCAAAGTACGGAGTATATTCGCGCACCCATAAAATGCAATCTTTATTCACGTCTGGTGTACTTTGGATAATATTTCAGTCTGAGAAGATTTAACATAAAAGGCGTGCGCTGTCGGTGTTTTGTTTCATGACATTCCTTTGTGGGCTGTCCTTCTCAAATAAATCTGTCAATAATGTGAGACAACGTGTGAGCAACTTTGATAGAACTTTTCGCGGGATCAAATCTCGGCCACGGCGGCCGCATTTCGATGGGGGCGAAATGCAAGAACATCCGTGTACTTAGATTTAGGAGCACGTTAAGAACCCCAGGTGGTCCAAATTATTGCGGAGTCTCCCACTAAGGCGTACCTCATAATCAGATCGTGGGTTTGGCATCGCAAAACCTCATAATTTAACAGAACTTTCGTGCCAGATAGAATATACACGGCAATTTTCGCTCACGGGACGCCAATGCCGGCCATGGACGGCGCTGGACCCGACCCCGTATTTTCTGCGTAAAAAAAAAAAAAAACTTCTTGTCATCGAGCGTAGGTATTGCGAAAGAAACCGGAAAGAGAAGCGTTTTAATTAGTCGACGCCAGCAGAGACGAAGTCTTGAGCGAACGCAGGATCGACCCCCTGCGTGAACGGTATATGCGCTACCTTCGTAATGAACACTCCATCCAATCTCCGACCGCGCTGGGCCAGCGTTTCGCTTGCCTTGTCTGTGTAATGACTTGACTACAATGGAATGGCGGTTATGGGTTCCATGGTTAGAGCGGCCTTGCGGCAACGAAGGCAACAGAGCAATCACGCTGTACGACCCGCGAATACAATCTCGTGCGCATTGATGCGAAGAGCGGAGAGAACAAAAAAAAAAATACGACCTGCACACCTATGTTTTATGTTACGCCGTAAGCGTAGCAGTTATCGCACAAAACGACCCATCCGGAACATCATGCGTCGCATCGAGCAAGTGTCTTCATGTCCACAAGCTACTGATACGCCGAGAATTTCTAACGCACCGCGTGTACAACAGACTGAAGCTGTACAACGAATGTCCCTGGCGTCATAGTTTTATAATTAGCAAATAACGCCAGCTAACGCGGTTTGTCAAGATCCCTGCGTTGAAGCCGCGGGCCGCGGCTTCAACGCACCGGCTTTGCTTTGCTTTGGGCCAATAACCAAATCATAATGGTATTGATTTCACGGGGAATCGTATGTGCTTGATTTGTAGTGAACTCGCGAAATTTAGCTTTCTCATTCCGTTTCGTGGATTATGACGGCGTACGAGGGTGGTGGCTGTGAATTTTGATCACTGAGGCTTTTTAAGGCGACAGCCTTAATATATCGGTTTCAAGGTCGCGTTGTGAAGTACGGAAAGTCACATGACCCAAGGACGGCCAGAGGGGAACCAAAGCATGCCCAGCTGTGTATAAGAGATCATTAATGATTAGCAAAGTTAATTAACGATCGATTAGTGATTGGATTGAAGTAGATAAAGGTGGATTAGGGTGGATGAATGAGGATTAAGGTGGATTAGGGTGGATGAATGAGGATTAAGGTGAATTAGGGTGGATAAAGGAGGATTAAGGTGAATTGCAGTAGGCTTTACAAGGCTTCTTCACCTTCGCGTCTCTTAGGCAATAGGTAAGGACACCTGGGAATTTCTAAGGTCTCTATACACAGAAGAATATCAAGTCGTACTGCGTTAATAAATTACCCACACCAATAAAGCCACCGTGAGAGGATCGAGAAGGCGCAATGAGCCAGGAAAGACGCAGGAACGAAAGACATGTTCCGACGCCGCCTTGGAAGTTGATGCACCAGCCCTTTCTGACGTCATGCATTTTCGCATCGTCCCAACGCGTCTGTTTAGTTGTTTGCCGATAGAAACAGATTAGTACACTCGGCCTTGTCAAGTTTTGAGATTTTCCAACGCTAAAGTCGCCACAGTTATACGACAAAAAGAAAATTACATTGCACATAACCCGCGCCGCGGTTATTGCTCGATATTCAAGCGGCTCTGTTTTTCTCCGCTAGTAATCAACCACTTCCCGCAAATGAATGAGAATGTAGAGTATTGGTGATTACGGGTCGAACTTAATCTGCACAGCCGCCCACTGCACTGCGTCCCTTGCAAACCACTGGTACGTGGACCTACGAGACGTTAAACGCTAATTTTATTAACTCGGTGTCGCAGTTTAGGTCTTCCTAAGTGCGCCTAAATCTAAATGCGTGTGCGTTTTTTGCGTAGTGTCCCTTCTCCTCTCATGAATTGGGGTCGCCGCTGCCATCGGGAGCTGAACCCGCGACCTCAACAATGGGCAGTTCTTGTGCGCCCGCCCATAGGCCTCGTTCGTTCGGCAGCGCAGCTGATTATATGGGCGGACTCGGGTTCCGCAACTCGGCACGCGTGCTCTATACGACATGTCAGGCATGCGATTACCTTGTGAAACGGAGGAGGAAAATCGCCGGTATTTCGGCGGCACACACTGCACTGACGTCACGCGTATATGTATACATGGCGGCACGTGCATCGCGGAACATGTTGACGAAGCGGAGCTAACGCGTGGTCGCACTCGTTTGCGCGTCAGTACTCGGAACAGAGGATGCGTGCGCCCGACCTTAATTAATGGGTTAGCATTAGGAGTGTTAAAGTCATCTGTGTCGGGGGCGCCGTGCGCTGTGTTTTCACGGGGCTTAGTTCGCGTTGATGCGAGACGCGCAGCACGAATGTCAATTCGCTCGCTGCTGCTGCTGCGCGCTTGCTCACTCCAGCGTTTTGACAGCTAGTGTGAGCGGTCATCGAGCGAGATGCGTTGATGTTTGCTTGTGCACGCGCTTGCTTGTACACTTGTTAATTTAGTTGGGATGCCTATGTTTGCAAGTTTCTACGGCCGTTAAAACTAGTATCCTTACTTCGTATAGCTGTCCGCTAATTTGCTATCGCGATCAGTGCGTCGTCTTTCGGGCGGCACTGCGACTTTTGTATAGGGCGCCGCACGTCGTGACGCGCTGTTATTATTTTCATTGTTAACGTGACAGCCAGTTCCGGTTTTGTCGCCAACTTGCTATACTTCCGAGGTTCTCGCTCAGCGTGTACGGTCGAGTTCCTCTTGCGCATACTTTGTATATGCTTCCGCGTGAAGCATGCAGTAACGCACAACTGCAGCGCTAAAAATTTCCTGAGCTGTCAGCAACGCCGACGCCGCCTTTGATATATAGTCGGGCGCAAAATGTGCTTCGGACGAAGGGATATAGCTGCACGTATTTTGCATAGCTGGACAGCGACGCGCTCCAAGGCGAGAGCGCTTCTATGTTCACAATGGGGCGCGTACTCGCGGTCCTGCTGCGAGCGTCAACAAACGCCACTGCAGGCACGCGTCGCTTGTCGTTTGAAAATGTCGCCCCCATTTTCTTAGAAGCGCAAGCGGCTGACGTCGTGAACGGCGGCTACACGGTTTCCGGATGTTTTCAACGTCTTGCGGCATTCGATGTACAGCGCTTTCTTTCGCGTCGCTGTCTTCGCCTTTCCATGCCAATGAATGCATGCATTAAATGTCTGACGATTCCGAAGAATTCATTATTTATTATTATTATTATTATTTTATTATTATGACGATTCCGAAGAATTCATTATTTATTATTATTATTATTATTATTATTATTATTATTATTATTATTATTATTATTATTATTATTTGATTTGAAGACATATACATTTGAGAGGAAAGGGAAAGTGAGTACGAGCCCGCAGAACATGCACGGCGCTGCACCTTGCTGCTCTATCTGTGCCTCCGCGCGCTCCAAAAAATGGAGTGAACGAGAGACGCCGATATTGAAAGAAGTTCGCTTCCGCCGTGTGACGTCCCGACAGTAAGCGAACCTAATTGGCTGGCGCGTTTGTACGAATTCTTTTTTTTTTTCTTTCGAGTTGGACAGCGCCACTTGCCACTGCATTCTTAGAGGCTGTCGTATAGTTTCGTGTTCATCCTGGGCATCGCAGCAAGAAGGCGAGCTCAATGGCTCCGCGGCGCTCGTTTACTACTACTACTACTGCGCACTACTGCGCGTGCTCTAATCTATATTTTAATTCTTCTTATTTTGTTTCTTGCCGAAACTGATAGTTCCTTATAAATTGGTCGCGGCAATTTGATGGCGCGACAGTTGCGCTAATTACAGGCTTCCAGTCCGCTTCCAAGTACGCTCCTGCGGAGACGATTCTTGTAGAATGTTCATTTCTTTTCTTTCTTTTTTTGTAGCCGGCATTCACTGGGAAGCCCGTCGTCCCACTTTCACTTGTCCAGGCGGTCTTATTTTTGGGCACGCGAAATGAAAGCCCGGCCCTCTGGGAGGACCCGTTCAATATAGACTGTCACGCAACTCAATCCGGGCCGTCTCTGCTTTTGTGTATACAGATAGCAGACGACGTCGCCGAGTCGTGACGCCGTCTGCTCCTTTTGTCTTAGCAGACGACATTACGGAAAGCGCTGTCCCGGTTTTAATTTTCTTCTTTTCGTTTGGGTGTTTCGGGGCCGGATATACGCCGTTGAGTTGGCGTGTGGGAGTAGCATGTTTCTCGTCGATGGAGCACGCCGCCAGGCGCTGTCATTGTTCCTGTAGCTACGCAGTTGTTCTTGTTCGTTAGTTCAATACTCCATTTCCCCGATATTCCTTTTTCTTTCTGTGGAGCTGCGCATTTTCGTTTGTGCGGCTGTTCTTACTACTTCCTAGAAGGACGAAGAGGGCAGTCGACGTGCATCTCGAATTGAATATGATCTGCTCTGTCTCTGCGATCGATTTCAAAGGATCAAAGGACCAACAATAGACCACTTCAGATTGGTAAGGCGTCCTTTGAGAACCCTGTTCTCATTCATTCTGCAGAAGAAAAAAAAATTATTTTGGCAGGAAATGAAAGGGCCACACAAAAATGAAGGCCGCTAGCGCTTGTCGCGCACGTTTTACGTAAACTCTAGTTATGACGCTGTCAAAGAAACACCAAAGAGATAATTAATTGAGCTGTGTTAGTAAGTTACGATTCTGCATTAGGAAAAATGCACCGTGAGAGAAGTATTTACATAAGCTAGAAAAGAAAAAAAAATGAACAATTGACGACGCCATTATTCATATTGACGGCGAAATTGGTTGCGACTAGTTAATTATTTATCGGTGAAGTTGGACTACTTAGCATTCTATAAAGGGGCCTGAGGCTGGTACGGTGTAAAATGAAAGTATATATGGACGTCTGACCTTCATTTTATCCGCTAATAACCAAGCTGCATCCTAAAGCGAAGCTAATGAAACTAGTGTTCTGAAAGAATACTCGATCAGTCTAAACTGTAGGGGTGCTTGCCTTTAATTTCTCGGAATGTCGGCTCTCAACGAGACGTGCTCGCGAAGCGGAGAACAAAGCGGATCCGGCTGTCCACTTTTCTATCATTTTTTGTTAAATGTGCTTTTATTTTTTTGGCCGTGTCTTTCTGCTCCGTTCGGAAGATATATCCGTCGCGCAGTTAGGCATTGCGGGGTGAAAGTCTCTCTCTCTTCCCGTGTACGCGGACATTATGCAAAGGGAGGGAGCGCGACCTTGCCGTCAGCGGTGGCACCAGGAAGTCGCGCGAGATCATGGCGACAGCCCGTGACGTCATCGGGCCGACGTCGTCTGTCTTGTCCTTCCGGCGCCGTCGAGCAGACGACGACGTTTAGTCCAAGGGCGGAAGAGGTGTGCGCGCGTGCTTGTCGCTCATATGCATGCATGCGTGGCATGTACCTGACGCGCGGTTTGTAGCTTGCACGTGACGTCACGGACGCAGCTTTTCACCGTGCTGGGTCACAAACATGGCGCCTAGGATGATGTCAGTGCAAGTCATCTATACTTCAGCGCCCGCGGCATATCCTCTGCTGCTTATATAGGTCGCGGCCCTGGCGGCGATGGAATTCTGGTCGAATCGTTGAGTTGCATGTGTGTATACTGAACGTCACTCTTCTGGGGATGCCATGTAAGCCACTCGTGAGAAAAGGCTTGGTGAGCCAGAAAAAAAAAAAAAAAGAACGTTAGAACGAGAAACGTGGGACGCCAATGCCTTGGAAGTTTTCCGCACCATGCTCGAGGCCTGACGTCGTGGATTTTGACGGCAACTGCTCGTGTCCGGGTGATCCGTAAATATGGACTACAGTCGTACCCGGATATGTCGAACTCGAAGGGGATCACAAAAAAGTTGACTTTATAGGTAATTCGATATATCAAGCAAAACTTCATACAAAAATTTTAAGGGGATTTTACGGTTGATTGTAATACACAATAATTCGTTACATGTGGGTTCGGTATATCCGGGATCGACTGTATACAATTGTCTACAGACGGAACTTGCAAGTTGAGAGAAGTTTTTCTGCAGCGAAACGGCTCAGATACCGGGAGAAAAAAAAATTTAATTTCTTACGGCACACTGACAACACACTTCACCGTATTTCATCGTGACGTGCTTATAAGTTTCGACGTGAAATTTAGCGAATGGAAGTTTGTCCTTCGTTCTTTTTCTTCCATAACCTACCGCGAAATTATCGGAAATAATTACAAATTAATAAGAATGAAAGAATTAGTCTAAACTAAGCGTTTTTTTAATCGTTTCTTTAAAAAGGCCTCTCGCATCGCTCTGCAGTTATTCCTGCTTTGCGTGTCACCCGACTTCATTATGCTCTTGCCAATGTGTGTGACCGCCGTCGAATAATAATAATAATAATAATAATAATAATAATAATAATAATAATAATAATAATACTGAAATAAATAGCCGCGATCTCTAATAATGCGGGATTGTGGTATTGGGGCACATAAGTAGTTTTTCTTTCTTCTTTACCCATAGAGGTATGTTTTGTGGTGTGTGTACATATTTACAATAAATGTCTACAGCGGACAGACATTTTCTATCCGCACGATGCAGAACCGCAGGTGACCTGAACTAATCCAGAGCCATCCACTGCGGTTTTCCTGCCAGCTTTGAACGCGCGTAAA
Source organism: Dermacentor silvarum (assembly GCF_013339745.2). NCBI lineage: Eukaryota > Metazoa > Arthropoda > Arachnida > Ixodida > Ixodidae > Dermacentor > Dermacentor silvarum. The sequence continues at coordinate 102,312,352 of NC_051160.1, forward strand.
ACGGGAAATGGATAAGCTGTCGCAAAGCATTGAATCTGAACTCTTCCGAAGTGTCCCCTCACTGAGCACCGCAAAGACACCTGTGGTGTGCTTGAATCCCGAGTTTCGCGGAAATAACGGTCAGGATTTTTTTTCTTTCTTTTCTTTTCTTTTTTGCTTCAAGGACGACATTGTCAAGTTCGTTTGTTGCTACCCGCGTGGAGCTGAATTTCCTGGTTGGATCGCAATTGTGTTTCAGAGCGCAGAATTACACACGCTCCGATGAATATGGAACAGGGGGCCTTATTCTGCAACGTTCTCTTCCATGTTTTCGCACGATCCTTCGTGCTCTTTTTTTGCAATCGGCTCGGATGCTGCTGGTATATCTGCTACTGGGGCTCCTATCATCAGAAAAGATTAATTGTACATGCCATGGGATGGGTACGGAATAGAAATAAGCCCCCATATTTCGCTTGCGAAACTGCACGGAGAGAAGTTATTCGTTGCGTCGGGGGTAGCAGGAGCGTAGGTGCCGACGAAGTGTCAATATGGAAGTGAGAATTAACTGTAGGGAAAGAAAGAAAAGAAACAGAAAAAGCCATGCCTGAGGCACAGCGACTCCTGTACCATGAGTGGCAGCGGAGCGCGCGGATAAGCAGTTGTGACGCCATAAATTGGCTTTGTAAGTAGCATGTTCTACTAGTGATTGGATTTCTCGTGAAGAGTGCCTACTGTCTTATCTGCGTGGCAAACAAGGTATACAGCGGAAGAACTAACGTGTTCCTGACAAATATGGTGGCTGACACCCTTGCTTCCTCAAAAAAAAAAAAAAAAAAAAGGAAAAAAAATATACTAGACTGAACTCTGGCACTGAAGCTGCATGGCTACGGAAGCTGCAAGTTTGACCAGAATGAGAATGATGATGGCTTCAACCAGAATGAGAATGATTTTTGAATTGGATTGGAATTTTCTTTCCTTGAAAGTTGGAGTGAGTTTCTTGAATGTTAGTGCTACGGTGGATTTCCCTAAACTTCTTCCTGTTAACTTTAGCAAGCTTTTGTGACCTTACAAATCGATTTGTTTTCAGAGCAACACATACATCGCGTTATTAATGCGACGATTCGTTATAGAAAAATCGTAAATAACTCCACAAGAACGTCTCAATCGACAAGCACGGATATTAAAGAAATTTATGTACCACAGTCGAATCCGAATATATTTAATCTGAAGGGGATCACGAAAAAAGTTCGACATATAGGTAATTCGATAAATAAAATAAACATTTTATGCAAAAAAAATTTCAAGAGGATTTTACTGCTGTTCGTTATACGCAATAATTCGTTATATGTGGGTTCGATATATCCGGGTTCCAAGCCATAATTACCATTGTAACTCAAAATACTCGTCTAGGTGGCGTGGCGTAGGGACTTCGGCGTGGTGCTGCTTCGTTTTTCGGACGCCACTTTGCATAGTTGGGCTTTACTAAAACCATCGCCAGGCGTTACCAAATCCTGACTGGGAGCTTACCACTGTCGTTAAAAAGAAAAGTGTACAATCATTGCATTCTACCGGTGCTAACATATGGGGCAGAAACTTGGAGGTTAACAAAGAAGCTCGAGAACAAGTTAAGGACCGCACAAAGCGATGGAACGAAAAATCTTAGGACTAACGTTAAGAGACAGGAAGAGAGCGGTGTGGATCAGAGAACAAACGGGGATAGCCGATAGTCTAGTTGACATTAAGCGGAAGAAATGGAGCTGGGCAGGCCATGTAATGCGTAGGATGGATAACCGGTGGACCATTAGGGTTACAGAATGGATTCCAAGAGAAGGGAAGCGCAGTCGTGGTTGGCAGAAAACCAGATGGGATGATGAAGTTAGGAAATGTGCAGGCACAAGTTGGAATACGCTAGCGCAAGACAGGGGTAATTGGAGATCGCAGGGAGAGGCCTTCGTCCTGCAGTGGACATAAAATATAGGCTGATGATGATGATGATGATGAAAACCTTCGCCAGGTTCCGGAGCACAGTTTAATTTGCTTGGCGTTGGCGGCAACTGCGCCTCTTAATCTGAGTCACTCTTAATTTAGTCGTCACGGTAACCTTCTGGGAAGCGGCCAGGCGTTGTATTTAGGTACTCCGCATGCGTAATTCGTTTTGGCACAATACAGGCAGCTATTCGCAATGCACACAGACGGTCGCGCCGCGTAGTGGCCAGCGAAAGAAATATTTCAAAGAGTATCCGCACAGTCAATGGCACAGTTTTACCGCGTGGCTCTCTATGCGCGGGCGCGTTCTGTTTTATTAACAGCTTCTGAATACGCTATGGAAGAAAAAAAAAATGTGTTGCGTGCCTCAGTGCGCCAACCGAGTGGTGAAGGATGAGATAAGCCTTCATTTGTTTCCGCTGGACGCGTATCTTAAAAAGAAGTGAAGCTCCGGATCGGCAAGCATGTGACTCCGCCAAAGAAAGTTCGTTGCGAACACTTCGTCGCCGAAGACTTCTTCTCGAGCAACATCGGTTAGCAGAATGCTAATCGTTGACATTGTTCACGAAGGCATAAACATTACGCTTTTACGATGTGGTAGTTGTAGCTTACGTGAACGGAACATTCAATGCGGCACGAAAAGACAAGCTAACAAGTTCGCGCCTATACCTTACGACGTCCGAACGCTACCGCTACAGCCGAATATTTGTAAATAAGGCTGCCCAAACGCTCCCACAACAGTTGATTATTTGTAGAGTCATTTAGGCAGCTGGTGTCTGGTTTTCGAGCGTAACTAGGTTTGGAGCTTCGCTCCGATCGCTACCTCTGTGGCATGTTTGCTTGCACTGACCATTTTTGATTGATTTCAAAACAACATCGGTGTACTTTTTTCTGGCTTAAACCGAAAATATGCACTACAGCCATGGCGTTAGATTTAGATACGCTTCGCGTCGCATACATCCTTGAGTAAAGTTACGGGCGTCATTCGCCGTAAAATAACAAGCACGCACGCACTTCTCGTTATGCACGCTTTTAGTTATGCAGCGGCATTCCGCAGCCGATGAGAATAAACTCTGAAAAATAAGAATACACTCGGCGTGCGACGAGAAAGATGAGAAAAAGCCCGGCGTGCTACCACACGGACGCGCAGTCGCCTATTCTGATACTCTCTCGGTCCGCCATCATGGATCGCCTCGCGCGCCACCTGTAGTCCGTGTGCATTGCGAATAATCCCTAGGCTGTAGCTGCTAGGCAAATGAAGCGTCGAATGGCGTCACCGGGACGCTGTAGTTAAAAACGTCTCCTATCGTTGGCGCTTAATGGAGCGAATGGTGGTTGAGATGCATTTCGGCGTGGAGGGGACCGTCGTCTTGCCTTTTTCTTTATAATTTCCTCCGTGTGTCAAGATTAAAAATATTTAGAAGACGCCCTTTAATTAACCTTGCATATTCCGCGTTCGGATTATCTTTAATTACTCTGGCAAAACCCCCTTTGCAAACAGGAAATAGTCATTTATAAATGTGGTGAAGGGCGTTAATCGCCCAATGGCCCGCAAATACGTGGCATTCATTCACGAGGCAGGTTGTACTTGGCGTTTCCTGTACGGCGTGTTTCACTTAACTTGGGTCAAACTTTTAAAATATGCACATGGGCCACGTAGCTGGACAGAACTACGGCAGTGTTGCTTGCCGTCGCATGGAGATACTCAGATTATTTCTTGCATTCCGCCTACTTACATAATTAGTTTTAATTAATCAACTTCTCAAGTATTATAGTTAGATGAAAAGTGTCAATGAGAAAATTGTAGAGCAGCGCGAGAAACTCCCGACACAGCTTTCGGTTGCTCAATACGTGCTACATAAAAGTGTTTTTCCGAGCGTGAAAGGAGCCCGCGAATTACAAGCAAAGTGCCTCGAGCGGCCAGTCGCGCGGCAATTTGGCGTGTATTCGCTGGCTTCTTGCATATTTGCATATTTTAAATATCTTGATGCATGATAGTTGGGAGACCCTGTATATATATAATGTTTGTACACATGATTCTCGTCGCATAGTTGGTGTTCGTGGTGCCGTGCCATACGCTGGGCAGTATATATTTCAACAGGGTGTGTGTCTGCCATCAGGGAAAACCTAGAAGTTTCAGTGTTTTGTGTCAGTTCTGCAAATTTCAGGCAAACAAAGTTTTCACACTCAGCATGGGAATCTATACCTATAGAGTTGGTTACGGCGCAACTAGTGGGTATGCCAGAAGGAAGCGAAGTTTTCAACTGAACCTACGTAGTCGACAAATAACAGTGTCTTATTCTGTTGGTTTTTTGAGTGCGAGTCCCTGGCCGGAGGGCTGGAATGTCGTGATACAGATTATATTAACTGAAATGTGACAGTGATCCCACCTGATTTACAGCTTTTGCCGGCAGTAAGTCGAACCCGGATATAATGAATTATCGTGTATAACGAACAGCAGCTGTAGAATCTCGCTGAAAATTTTTGTATAAAGTTTTTAGTTCGATATATAAAATGTTTCGCGATCCCCTTCGGGTTCGATATATCCGGGTACGACTGTAGTTGAAAGTTATGATCTGGCATAGTTTTAACACGGCAAGCTATAAACCATCGTGTTTCCCCCCTTGCATGTGGTGAACCTGCGTGTGCTATGGGCTGTCAGAAAAGTTTCATAAAAGCAGTCAAGAAAAGTTGGAAAAACTGGGTAACGTGAAAGTGCCAACGTAGCTACTACGGCGCTCCGATTAAACGGCTCGCGATGGCACTTTCCGAAACTGCAGTGAAACCGTTAGGGCAGGGGAAACAAAAACAGTTCCTGCCACCAGTAAGCGTTTGATAAAGAGGAAGGAAAGGAAGGAGGGAGAAGGCCTTGAGAAAAAGTGCATAAGGATCGTGGGTTCCGGAAAAAAAAAAAAGGGGGTCGAATTCCTTCGCAGCTTAATCGATCAGTCTGAAACCGACTTGTGCAATCCAAACTTTACTGCACGGAGGCGTCATTCGGTTAGAACGCGTCGGAGGAACTCTGCGTCTAAGGCATGAACTGAAATTTTAGCCGCCGCAGTAGCTCAATGGCTAATGGCAGTCTGCTGCTTGCCACCGTGGTCGCTGGTTCGAATCCGCATTTTGATGGGAGCGGAATGCAAAAACAACTGTGTGTCTCTTAGATTTACGGGCACGTTACAGAGCCAACGCGGTCAAAATTAGTCCGAAGCTCTTCACTATGGAGTCTCTCGTAGCCTCATGGGTTGTTTGGAGACGTCTAAGCGCCGTCAATCACCAAGAAAAAAAAATGTAGTTCTCTCTCTTTTCCCTCGTGAAACCTGTGAAAACCACTTTTGCTCACGGGTGTACGTTTTCCGGACAGCCGCCACCATTCGAGAAACTAATCAAGTTCGAACGTGACCCGTTGCAACTCTTAATAGTATATATATATATATATATATATATATATATATATATATATACGCAAACCAGCCGAGCAACTATTCCCTAACCACGACGAGCTTTTGCGACCCGGTGCGTGGCTACAGAGACGGCTGGTTGTTCCCGTACCCCGGAATAGGTTTGGGAGAAAAAAAAAAGCAATAAAATGACGAAAATGGGCAGAAAGAGTGGCTGTGTCGGCTGGAGTGGGGTGTGCGCAGTGCGAAGGCGATAAAAAGCTGCCTCCGCTCTTTCTCCCAGTGTTGTGCGTTCGCCAAGTACTTGACTCGATGCTCGAGAGGAGACGCTTTTTTTTTTTTTCTCGCACTGGTGGCGTCGGCGACGTTTAAAGAGCCAGTTGTTGGCCCCGCGCTTGCAAACGGTGCGTCGTCGACGACCGGAGAGGTCCTTTTCTTTCATGTTTTTCCTCTGTTTCTTTTTTTATTTCTTATTTCGGCCTGGGCGCCGCGAGAGCGGTAGGAAATGCGTACACGAGCGCGCGCGCAGCGCCGGTTATAAAAAAAAAAAAAGAAAAAAAAAATGCCGACTCTCCTCGCCGACGTGGTTGTGGGATGCTGGCGCATTTTGCGGCTGCTGCTAAAGCAGCGTAACGTTTATATACGAGGAAGGAAGGAACGGAGAAACGAGCGAAGGATATAATGAAAGATTGAGGAAGGAAGAGAGGGATGAATTCGAGAATGAAATGCGGGGTGGAGATAAGTGAGGTAATTGCTGAGGTCGGACGACCATTTTATATAGAAATGTCTGGGACGCCGCCGCACTGTAGGAGGCCTGAATATAAATTTGCCTGGATTTACGAAGGGCCACCGATACGGGATGTTATTAGGTCACGCTGTATTAGGCCAATTCGTCGTCGTCATCCTTACAAGTTCGCTGAAGAACCGAAGGCCTCTTCCAACAATATCCGTCTTGCACCGGCGATCCGACCTTTTGCCAGCATATTTCGTAATTTCATCGCACCACCGAATTCTATGCGGTCATCGACTGCGCTTCCTCTTCCTTGGCACTCATTCTGTAACTCTGATCGTGCACCGATTATCTGTGCTACTCATTACGTGGCCTGCCCAGCTCCATTTATTCCTCACAAATTTCAACTAGAATATCGGCTGTCCCCGTTTGCTCTCTGATCGACACCGCTGTCCTTCCTGTCTCCTCATTAACGTTACGAGTAACATTCTTCTTTCATTCGCTCCTTGCGTAGTCCGTAGATTCCTTGTTAACCTCCAGGTTACTGCCCTTATATTGATGCCGGTAGAATGCAGTGATTTTACAGTCGCGATCAAAACTTTGGGTACCAAAGGTGCCGCGGTTTTTAATTGTTTCACAGCCTGGGCATTCCGGCTAAAATTACGTGCGCAAGCGTACGCGCGCGTGTGCGGCCAATACAATGTATAAACCAATTCCAGGCCGCGAAGCTGCGCTTGAATATATTTTAATTATTTTGCTGGTGCCGTGGTCCCCAAACTTTTTATCGCGACTGTACATGCACTTTGCTTCCCAAGGACAGCGGTAAGCACCCAGTCAGGATTCGGTAACGCCTGCCGTATGCACTCCAACCCATTTTTTTTTTTTATTCTGTAAACTTTTTTTTTTTTTCGCATGATCCCCGACCGAAATTATATCCTTCGCAACTACACGCACATCTTCTAGAGGCTGACTTACCCAAAGCCATTGTCCGAATCCGTAGTGGCTTACAGGTGGCGACGTCGCCCTGATGTGTTGTCACTATCTCGCCGAGGGAAGTAATGAGTCTGAACTCGTGTACAGTTTTCGATCCGTGACGTCACACTGACCCACCGGCGCTGATGTTCCGGCGCCCGCGCAAGGGCGGCTAATTTATTGCGGAAACGCACAGAGGTCGGCCCGGGGCTCGCCTGGAGATAAGTCCTCTAGCTTACTGCTTTGCTCGAGGCGAAGAGGAGAAAGAGAGGCATGGCGAGAGGCGATGAGGACAGACATCATAGGATGCAGCTATATCCTCCCCGAATACAGCTATGGAACATTGTTGCTCTTAAAGGTGGTTTTTATTGTCTACTAGCTGGCATGTTACGAAGGCGAAAACAATTTTTAAAATTTGTACACCACGCTTAGATGGGGCCAAAAGCTGCGTCTCCATGTATGTGAACATAAATAACTATCTCCTCATTTTTGCTATGGTAAAAACTGCATTTCATTGCCTAAACGCAGAGATGAAGATGGAACTGCGTGTACTACATTGCCGTGTTGCTGTCCCGTCCGGTATTTTCACACAATCTCGGTGATTTCTAAACACACCTCAAGGCTGCTTTCGGCCGTCTGGGACGACACAGAGGTCTAGATCAATTGAGTGTCAAGTTCCTCTCGAAAGCGGATGACTAGAAATCGAGTAAAGCACTTCTTTACAGTTACACATGCACTGTATTTCATACCCAGAATGAATATTTTGCGTGATCCTTTCCGAGTGAATTTGGAAACAAGAGTTGGGAGGCAATATGCAATGTATTGTAGAAGGGCCGAGTCTTAGGAGGATATACACGTTCGTGTTCATAGGGTCCGTCTGCAGCCCTGAATCTAGACATGCGCTTGTTAAAGATAATGAGAGCCTTGGTGGCTCGCGTCGTTGATAATACGTCCAGCCAGGGACCCTGTAACACGTTTTCGCTCAACGGCCGCTGTTAATTGGCACTAACGAAAAGGCGAATGCCTGCCAATCACAGGCTTGGGGGGACAAGCTACGAACATGTGCTGCGCCGTCTCGGGCACTTTGCACGTGTCACATTCTTGCGAGTTCTCACGTTAGAAGCGTTGCAAATATTGTCGCGTAAGGGCTCCACCAAGTCTTAGCCTGTGCAGGAGGCTCGTATGGGTTGGACGCCACGCGGCATGCAAAACGGTCAAACCGCGGCGAGGTTCAAAGGAAGGGAAGTTTGGCCTTTCATTTTTCTCTGGCAAATAATCAATCTTCTTCCGCCAAATGATTAGATGGCTTTCTTTCAGGGCTACATTTAAGTTGTTCTAGGTATACTGATAGTTGATGTCCCTTAATTTACTTAAAATGCAATTTAACGCAAGTTCGCGGACACTAAAACGAGAAATGATTTCTTCTGTAACAGTAAATTGGCCTTCTTCAATATCAAAACACCTGTTACCACGATAAGACGCTTGGTAAGCAAAAAAAAAAAAAAAAAAAGCTCAATAACAAAAGACGGTTGGCGACGCCTCCTTGGAAGTTCTCGCACCACCTCGCTGTGACGTCATAGATTTTGACAGCTTCTTCTAGGGCCTATAGTTAATTCTTTAGCGGGTAAGATTGACTACATTGTCTCCTAAAGGAGCCAAAGATTGAACATGGGGAGTTTCGGGAACTTTTACTGAGCCAACGCGGCCTAAATACGAAAGAAAATACTCCGAGATCCATGACGTCACAGTGACGTACCGGCGTCGAGGATTCGGCGCGAAATTAAAAAAAAAAATGAAACTTTGACCTTCGTTTTCTTTTTTAATCGTAAACCTGTTATTTCAAAATTAACTACAACGTAGATTTTAAGAACGCTTTATCCGTCTAAATTGTTTTAGTGAAACTTCGCTTTAGTGTCCGTGCCCCGGTGTAAGATATCTTACACCGTTGCCTTGACGCACGACAGCTGAACGAAAGATCAGCGAGGATCGAGCTAAGCGTAGGGCACAGTTCGGCGAGAAGAAAATGGAGCGCGAAGCAGAGAGAAAGCGAAGAGGACGCGGTGTTTTGACCGTCGATCGTTAACGATCCGGGCAGATGCAATGCGGAAGGGAGAGAGAAAAAAAAAAAAAAACGCTCGCCTGACGTCACACATGCGGTGGTTTCGAAACGGATGCGCTGACGCGGCTATTGTTTGCGAGGACAGGCTGGCTCCTCCTTATTATGAGTTACTTTAGTTTTATTTATTATTATTATTATTGGCGCACGTGTGTTTGCACGTTGCGAAAGCCGAACCGTTACTGTGTTCTCTCGCGGTTGTCGTCTGCTCGCGCGTCGTCGTTATCGTCTGCTCGCGCGGTCCATGCGTGCATGTCGTCTGCTGCCGACGTCGCCACGTTAACGCTGGCATTTCGCGGTCGGTCGCACGGTTCCGCGCTTGTCTTGGTCCGTCGTCTTTGCGCTGCCGTTGTGGCCGTCCCTTCCGCGTTTCATTCAGTTGTTTGTTTCTTGTTTATTTCTTTAAAAACTCCTCGCTCTCTTATTCCCGGCGTCGCTGGCCCCGCGTCTTTGTGGAAACCCGATACGCTCACTTTTATTTTATTTTTTGTTCCCCTCCTCTTCTGACACGGCTCCGCTTCACCGTGGCGAGGGAGTAGACATACAGGCGCACAAAGAGCGTTACAGCCGGCTTAGCGGTGGTCTGTCTAAGTTTAGGACTTTTTCTTTCTCTCGTTTGAGCCGGCTCTCTCTCGCGTAGCAGACGACCTGCAGACGACGGCTTCGGCAACCCGCTTCATTTCGGCGCCGGCGTTCGGTTGCGCCGCGATCGCGTAGTTGCGCCACACGTGTTGTACTACGTAGTCGGTGCTCGGAATCTGTATTCTCCGTGCCTGGCGTTGTGCCGCCGTCGGATATCCCATCTCGTCTTCGCCGTCGTTGTTACCGGTCATTGTTCTGGTTGCGTGCCTTCTGCGAGAAGCGGACGACGCCGCGACAGCGACGCAGTTTAGCGCGGCTTTTCTGCGCCGCGCGAGATGTGAATGAATGGCGCCCGATTGCGGAGGACCGAGAACGCAAGTGCATTTTCCGTGCCCTCCCCTCTCTCTCTATATCCCTTTTTTTGTGGCCTCTCGTTTCCTCTCCTTCCTTTGACCTTATCTGGCAGGGTCTCCGCAGTTTCTCTTTTTCTATTTCTGTTTGATCACCGTTATGCTGTGCCGCCGTAGTAAACACCTACAAGGTCTCTGCCAGGGACCTCTTGGCTAGAGACCTTGCCGAGGGTCATCACGCGGAGCAAGACTCCCCGAGTACCGTTTCCGTTTAGCTGTCGCCTAGAGTGATGAGAGGCGGAGGCACAGCACCTGACGATGTAAGACTGCGGCTTTAACATTTCTTTGCAGAGCTTTACTGTAGCGGTACTGTAGTTTATTTTGGCGTGCTTATCGGAGACCTTGTGTCCATGTAGAAACAAGTAGTACTCGCTAATCTAGCCCTGGCACGTGGGTGATGAATTGGCCAGGTAAAAGCCATTGTCCTATAATTGAGAACGTATGTGGATAATGCGGACCCCAAATTATCGTACGCTATCTCTCCAGAGTAAAATAACCCACGTCTGGGGCTTTGTTTCTGCTAAAGAACTTTAGGTTCTGCGCATGCGCGGCACCCGCAGGTTTGTTGCAGGTCCTGTTAGCGTACGCGAGCAGTTTGCGTCTGCTATTTTAGAAAATCTCTGCTCTGTTCTTACAATTATGAAAAAAAAAAAAAAAAAGATAACGAGGTGGGGGCATGAACCATGATACCCCAGTCACACGGGCATACCGAAGGTCCTTTGAAGTTAAGGTGCATAGAGCTTTCAAAGGAACATTAGTTCAAGGGATATGTATCAGTGCTACACGGTCGCCAGGTGGTCTCCACTGAAGCTTTTGACAGAAACCGCAACGTATTCTAAAACGCAAAAGTGACGAGAGAAAAAAAAAAAAAAAAAACGAGGACACTTCGATGCGTAGCAGCCGATAACCAAATCGCACATGGCACCCATTTTGCTCACGAGGGTTGCAATGTGTGCTTGTTGGTAACGCATCTTGGAGGGTTAACGGTAGCGCGATTAAAAGTACGAACTGGACTTCGATAATAAACACTGATGGAAGTTAGCGCCGTGTGTGTCTTCTTTTGTTCTGTCTTTTAATCGCGCAACCGTAAACCCTCCAAGACCCATTTTGCGTCGGTGTTGCCGATTGTGACAGGCCGTGCCGGCGCTGTTGTACCGGCGCATTCATCATTGAGACTGCGGGTGTCACCGAAAGTCTTTAGTGCTTATAAACTTCTATAATATAGTTAAACTTGTTTTTAACAGGTGAAAATTTAACTTTCGTATTTATACAGAATTTTGTTTTCTTCTGTCGGACGCCCTCTAGGCTCAAAAGTATTCCTTTGAGATTTCAAAGGACAAAGGCGGACTCCCTTGACTCAAAGCTCCCTTCAACTAGGCCTCCTTTGATGCGCCCATGTGACAGCGCGCGTCTTCCCTTGAAGTAAAGGATCTTTGATTCAAAGGACTTTGAAAGTGCCCGTGTGACTGAGGTATTAATTAATTATAGTACATTGGCAAATAATACGTACACCTCATAACTTTTTGTGATGTTTCTGATGCCTTCTCCTTAATTGTCACGTGACGTTGTTGTCCAACGGACATTTTGTTTATATTCCGTACCTTGATCTCAGTGGCCTTCATCAGTTACCAGTTTGCTTACATTCGTTCATTTACTTCCACTGCCTATTTCTTCTTCATAGTCTTCATTATTTGTGTGGGAAATCAGCAAGTTGGCAAGAATTAATGCAGCTTAGGGATTTTCCTGCTGAGGAGGGCATGCAATTTTTCTGGACATCACTTCATTGATGCTTTTGGAAGTTGTCAATGCATAAAACATTGGACAGTGCCATACGAGACTCTGCCAACATGACGTGACAATTATGCTAGTTTAACATCCTAATATGTTGAACTAGACATGTTCCATCGTGAATACCACACAGTGACTTGGGGAAGTGTCGGCAACATTGCGGCCCTGTCATTGTTCGGTTTTTCGGACTTCCTAGGGACCGCGAAAGTGTACGAAAAAGTCGGGCAGTCCGAGAAAACGAATACGTGCCTTTTACTGCCCTCAAATTGCCACAGCCACGTCCGAAATAGCTGTGAAGGCGTGCACCGGTTAGACGTCTCGGTCCTCGTACTGTGTGACAGGACACGGTGTGCGCGCGCATGCATATTTAAGGTACACGTACTACCGTATTTTAGCGCGTATAATCCGCACCAAGATGCGAAAATTTTATCTGGTAATGTAGAGGTGCGGATTGTACGCGGGGTTTTTCCTTTAGTGCAGCTTCACGGCAATGCGCGTTGTGCCGTGAAGCCCCGGCCGCAGTAATAGTGACTAAGCCTTTCTTATCTCCCTGATACTGCTCGTTTTGCACGCACACCCCAATAATATAACAACTAGGACAAGTGCTTGGACGATCTTCGCCCTCATTTTTTCTCGTCGCCATTTTCGTTTGACTCCTCGCTTGGTGTACGTACGCAGACGGGACCGGTCTATTCAGTCGTCATGAGCACCGTTCGGCGGCAGTCGTTTACCGCGCAGCAAAAGCTGAAAATATTCATCATCGCCGAGGAAATTGGAAACCGCGAAGCGGGAAGACGGTACAATGTTGATGAGTCTGACGCACGACAGTGGAGAAAGGAGAGCCTACAAGCTGCGCACCGCGACCTTAGGTTGTTTCCTGGCCCTAAGACCGGCGCCTACCATGAAGCTGGAGTTACTGGGGCAACACGCGAGGATATATTTTTTCTTTTTTTCAGTGGGCTGAAATGTGGGGGTGCGGATATGCATTGGCGGGTTATACGCGCGAAAATACGGTACGTCCCGTGACAGTGGTCCATTTCTACACTTGGTATGCTTGACTACAATACGTCGCGTATGCTTGACCGCGTAACACCGCTGTATTGCGGCGAAGCTGACTTTTGGGAACGGCTGAATGTGGGGCGGCCTCACAATCGGCACATATTTACTGGCGTTTCGTCAACTGGCGTCACTCGGCGTCGACGCCGAGGGAGGCGACAGGACGAAGCGCCGACGTCTGGACAAGCCGGATCTCGGCGCCGCCGCCGGAAGCAGCTTGATGAACGAAGACCAATCAGCGCGTGGCCGCTGCTGCGCTGCTGCAACTTTTGCTAGCGACTTCCACACGTGGCCTCCGCATCAGCTATCGCGGAAGCTACGTTCCAGCGTAACTAGTTCGCGTTTGCGTCACCGCAGGGCGCCTTTATCGTCGTCGGCGTGGCGGCGCCGTCTGCGAAAGCAGCCACTCGTACCCTCGTGCACGCTGCCTTGAATATTGTTTTTTTGCCGTAGAATTCTTAATAACGCATAAAAACCATAATGCAAGAATATTTCTTATGGCCCACTTGAATGACTACACACCGTTTCAGGATAAATCCATTTGGTTGCATTGTGCAACGCTTGGCTGGCATGCGTGCTTCTCGTGTGAATAGGAAAGTCCTAAAAACCGGACAGTAGAAGGCTTCCAGGTCCACAGTTTTGGACGTCCTTATACTTAGGCACTATATGGGGTATATATATAGTGGTGGTACAAATGCATCTGAATTATCGGGCATGTCCGAAAATTCGGTTGTTGACTCAGCTCCTAAGAGCTGTTCTACTTCATAATTTCCTGTGTATGTTACATTTTTTTTTCAATGAGCCGCATATGACAGCGTCTGTGTTTGTCTACCTTCTTTTCGTCCCCTATTTAATTGTGCTGTACTACCTCTTCTGAAGAATGAATCCCACATTTTATTCTCGCGGTCGTCTGTGTACGATATTCTGTGGGGTAGAAATCGTTATGAAGCAAAATAATGCCCCTGCTCATCGGGCCAGAAGGGAGGTGTTAAAGGCCAGGGGTGGGTATTTTCTAGCAATCGCTTTTGGGACCACTTTCACTAAATTTTGCGTAACTAGCGCCAGGTGCGTTAGCTTCTACTGGTGACAGTGTTTCTGGCACAATGCCAAACACCCTGTCGTAGCACAAGGCCAGAGACACTGTTGCTTGTAGATGCCGACATGCCCAGTGGTCAATTAAAGGCTAGGGGCGCCTGTCTATGTAGGAGATGACAGACGCCCTTAGCCGTTCTAGGTGTGGTTGCTACCCTTACGGCTTTGCTGAATCGGGGCGAAGCTGTAATGGAAATCTGCCGTCTGTGTTTAACAAAGTGAGCTCAAGTGAGATTCGTCGAAGTTGGCCTTGTAACTCTACAGGGGATCGTTCCTCTAACCCCCTCGTGATGGCATACTGTCCTTAAGTCGAGCCCGGTGCCAGTGTTCTGTGATCTCGAGAAGCTGTCAAGCATGCCGCGGAAGTGAGCACTGCTCAAACTCCCACATTGGTGTTGTTCTCGTGACAGGGCCGACAGCAGTACTACCACCGGCGCCAGTGCCAGCTGCCTCAGCAGCCGGGGGGGAGGCCCATCGAGTGACAGCTCCTCCGGGCCCTCGTCGCCCCACCAGGAGGAGCCCGACCCGCTGAGCGACCGCCTGCTGCTCGGACCACACATTGACGAGTCACAGGGAGGACACCCGGTCAAGTTTGGCGAGCTCGTGCTCCTAGGGTGAGTGTACGGCTTCCAGAGCCATGTGCACCTTGTTTACAAGAGGAGTGTGCCATCTACGAGTAGTATGAAAGGGAACACATAGTTCTTTAACGCAAAGAATTCTCCTAGTGCAGCCACTTTCTTGCAAGCATGCAAATGGGTGGATGGGCAGGTGGATTATCTCGCTGTTTTGGTAGGCCAGTCCCGGTTATAGTGCAGCCTATATCGCCGTTTTCATGGGCCGATCCTGGTGATAGTGCAGTCTCAAATTATGTACCACAGGGGCGACTGGATATGTGCCGCTGCGTTTTAGTTTGCTTTCAATCTTATGTCCTGTAATTAGAAAAATTCTATCTATTATATACATAAACACTACAGCATGTAATCTCGTCATAACCGTTTGCTACACAATTACATTATTCATATTAACATTCTCTACTAATCAGGAATGCATAGCATTACGTAGACATCAACTGTAGTCGAGTCTCGCAATTTTTAATTTTTTTGTTCACAATGCCAAAGCAACTTGACACCTCAGCATAAGCATTGCACTTGACAAAATATTCACTGGGAAAGCTCATTAATTCCGGTTCATGTGCCTTGTTGAAATCTGAATCTCGGGAGTAATTGTTGCATAGAAACAAGTTTAGTGTTTCTTCTCACAGTTCTGGCTGCAGTACGTCACTGTGATGGATCATCCATTGTGCACTAGCATTCTAATAATACTGCGGTGTGCTGCTCCGAGGTCCAGATACTGTAGCACCCAGCCACCTGCTCTCATGAGGGTGAGACTGCATGGCCAAGCGTTGCCACAGCCAACCGGGATATCGGATTATCTTGCATCATTCCCCAGAGTTGAACTTTCTTTTTCAAAAGGTTGGGATAGGGTGATGGAGGAAGCTCTTTGATCTTTCTTGCCGCAATGCTGCATTCTAGCAGTCCTTCTTAACCCTTTAGGACGGTAAAGAAATGCGAAAAAAAAAATTTGTTTCATCATGAAATTGGTTCTGGTGATCATATAAAACAAGACCATGCAAAGAATTTGTCAGAAAGGTGAACTTTACTGGGGACAAAAAAAATTGCACTAACAAAAGTAGGCTACACTGCACGAGTGAGTGTGTGCTTCCAACTTCACGTGCAAGCAATGCTGATGATCATATAAAACAAGACCATGCAAAGAATTCTGCCAGAAAGGTGAAGTTTACTAAGGAAAAAAAAAAAGACTATTTCACATTAACAAAATTGGGCTTCTTCTTCCTTCTTCTTTCTGGGGTTTTACGTGCCAAAACCAGTTCTGATTGCGAGGCACGCAGTAGTGGAGGGCTTCGGATTAATTTTGACCTCCTGGGGTTCTTTAACGTGCACTACAACGCAAGCACATGGGCGTTTTTGCATTTCGCCTCCACCGAAATGCGGCCGCAGCGGCCGAAAATTGGGCTTCACTGCACATAAGTGTGCCTATGCTCCCAACTTCACTCTTCAACAGCTCCTTGCACCATCTGACATTATTTACAACAAGCACAAAATACGTGCACGCCATCTGGAAGAAGCGCTGCGCAACACAGGAGCTCAAATTGTCTTCAGGCTTGCAGGAAATACAAGAAAGTGCTGGACGAGCTGGTCTGACGTTTCATCATTTTTGCAAACTTGCGCTTGATGAGCTGAGCTCATCTTCTGTCCTTAAAGGGTTAGTGATTCTAGAAATTGCTGCAAATCAGGTGAAAGTTCATCTTGTCTTTAAGCTCTGCCATAGCATGTGCCATGCTCACTTCATTGTGTCGTCCCTAGATGAGCCTTTCACAATAGCGAATATACTAGTCATGGCCATATTTCAGTACTCCGCACCTTCACAAGTTTTATCAACTCAATTGGCCATTGCAGGTCTTTTCCACAGTCCGCATATCACATTGCGAATAGCATGCCACTATCACTGTCCACCTATATTTATGAAAGGAGCTGCTGCACATTTCTCTCAATAAAGCCATTGAGAATGTAACATGGATGTGGGGAATTCTCAGATACAACAAACTAAATATATTATGATTATCGCCAATACACGTCTGTAATGAATATATGATTTTAATGAATGTAGGATATGAGTTTTTTTTTTTTTGTGAAAGATATATTAAACTTATGTGTTCATGTTGTATTCATGTGTTTTCACGCATTATGTAACTGTGAGCTGGTGTCCTTGTGGTGTTCAAATGAAGTGCCAGGCAGTTGTCTAAATGTATGCTTTTTCGTGTGTCTGTGCAGGTACAATGGGTCTTTACCCCATGGCGAGAAAGGTAGGCGGCGGAGCAAATTCTTCCTGTACAGGCGTCCCTTCCCCAATGGCATCAAGAAGTCCAAGCATTACATTGTCAAGACACCACAGTCTTCAAAGGTAATCTTGTTCCTTGTGCTCTGCACAGCTTCCGGCAAAAAAGCAGCAACACTGCACTCCGGCTTTCATAACAATGTGCGAGCTGGTCGTCATAGCTGCATCTGTAGTGTTTCTTGCACTAGATAGAAAAAAAAAAAATCTGGGAAAACTGGTGCTGCCATGCTGGTGCATGCATGGGAATGCTTGGAAG
The DNA here is from genome assembly GCF_013339745.2 of Dermacentor silvarum. Taxonomy (NCBI): domain Eukaryota; kingdom Metazoa; phylum Arthropoda; class Arachnida; order Ixodida; family Ixodidae; genus Dermacentor; species Dermacentor silvarum. The sequence continues at coordinate 102,329,636 of NC_051160.1, forward strand.
TGGTGGCTTTCGGGCTGATGTCTTTCTTGGATAGCGAAGGTACTGTGATGTTGCGTCTCGCTAGCAGCATTCCGTCTGTCACAATGGTTCATTTCTTACTAAAACAGCATGTAAAAAGCCATTTTCCCCCTTTATTCCTACATAAAAAGATTTTATTAGGGGTGTGCGAATATTTGAAATGTCAAATACGAATTGGAATAGTCATTGATATTTGATTCGACAATTAACTATTCGAAGTTGTATTCATTCTCTTTGAATGTTGTGAGGGACAAGAATATTTTTGCAGCCTACAGGGAGAAAGAAGATGCAAATGGAGGAGTCGTCCAAATGATTCTGCTGTAGGAGAATTGCGCTTGTTGCGCAGTCGAACCCGATCTTAAGCAAACTCCTGGAGGAAAGGTCACTTCTGCTGGAAGAAAGATCACTCCTGAACAATAGCTTCTAGTTGCTCAATAAACGAGCCTGGCCTTCGTTATCTTGATTTGGGAAAAGCATATTGCAAAAACATCATTCATTTGAATGTCACTGGACTGGAAAAAGTGTCCGAATAACAGAATGTTGAATTATTGAATGTATCAAGAAAACAAACAAATTCTTGCTACTTCAGATTCATTTATTATTGTGATAGCAATTATAGAGACACTCCAGGCGAATTTTCGCTGTTGCCGTGATGTTCCGTGAGAACTCGGAGTGCGATAAGGTCCTATCGCACTCTGCGGTGCCATTTGCTGTTGCACGGGAAAGCGCGAGAGGGTGAGTTGAGAAGGATGGTGGCTTGATGGGTGCCATCTTCCTGCTCACCGAAAAAAAGGTAGGGTGGAGGGGGTTGGGGGAGGGTGGCCTGGAGCATGCACTAAGGGGCAGGAAGGAAGGCAGATGAGCGCACTAGTTCTGCCGTTGCCACAAATGGTGCTGTTGAGCACCATGCACAGATTACCTACAAGACATGGAAGCCCTATTTTGGAGGTAATCTGCGACAGGTACTACGAAGACTACAAAAGCCGAGATGGTGTGTGGCTCTTGGTGCGCTGTATTCTCGGGCGCCTAGTGTTAGAGGTCGCATAATCTCAAGTTTCGAAGATGCGTTGAAACTAAAAGCAGCACAAAGCGTTCGCTCGCCACTCATGCCACTCTTGTCCACTTAATTTTTTCACTTAATAAATCCACATTCCCACTTCTATTTCGTACAAAATCAGTGTGGAAGCTGCAATTCCTTCTTGTGACTAATTAGCATTCACAGTGGCAAGGGCCTAGCAAGTTTCTTCACAGTGTGTCCGCTGCGTGGGACTCGAGTCTTCATCCAAGTAGACACGCTTTTCACTACCGGGCGCACTTCCCAATAATTCTTTTAGCCAATTAGCCGGTAGGCAACTGATTGTGTCCATATATCGTGTGTCATACCCAGTGGGTTTGACGTCAGCATGCTGCCTGCGGTAGAATTGTGCTGATTCTTGATGGCTTCCACCAGGTTTGTGATATCGTGCTTGCCTTACACCGAGTCAAAATGGAGCCAGTGCTTGTTGCAACTGCTCTGGACAAATCTATGGTCACTATCGACACGATCATAGGTGTTGTTAAGCACACAGTTGTGGAGGCCAAAGTGGAGCAGTAGCGCGAAGCGTTCTAGTGCTGTTGTCGGAGCGGCCTGCACCGTCCAGCCACCTGGTGGTGCAGAGCTTAAGCAGCCAAACAAAGAACTAATATTGCAGTAACCAAGTGTAAAACATTTTGAACATATAAAAAAATGCAGCAGATCGAACTAGTTGGAATCTATGTACAGCGAAGCTTTGTGCCAGTGCATGAAGAGTCGAAACGCACGCACCCACACGCGCAGGTGCACACACATTATACCGAGTCTTTTGTTAAGCAGAGTTGCTGACTGCTAGCGAGTACGATGGATGCCGTGAATGCATTCTGGTTTCAGAGGCAGCATGCGTGTACGTACGTGGCATCATTCGAATCCATTCTATCCACAAGAAGTGTTTGCTTCCTCATTACGGGGCAGCCCCGGATGTGCGAAGACGAGCTTCCTGCTTCTTCTTTTTTTTTTTTTTCTTTCCCCCACACGGCCAGCGCTGCCACGGATGCGTGGAAACTATAGTCGGGTACAGCTTAAAGGCAGGAGAGGCCCTGCCGACATGATCGAGGCGCAGTAGCCGATTGCCTCCACAACTAAAGAAATAGTCTCGCTGACGCGACTCGGCCTAGTTCGAAATGCGGGCTGCCGTGTTCTCCATCGGCGGGATCACTGGCCCTCCCGCTCATGACGTCAGTCTAGAATGTGTGTCCATTGGTGGAGGCTCGCGTGCATCCGCCTTTGAAGGGCAAATGCCGCTGCCTTCTAAAGTTGTACCTAAAGCCCCTATATATAAAAAGTGGCGCCATCCACTTCCCTCCTCCTCCGTTCCACTATCGCGTTTGGCGCGACCAGCGCGATCGAGGCGCGATATCGACAGTGGCGCCGCCTGCGTCGGGCCTGCCGTGGCAGACGACAGCTAACGCGCTACCAGAGGAAATCCGAGGAAAACTTCGATCGCGCCCTGCGGAGACGTTTTTGAGGCGTGATTTTGCTTCGTCAGTCAGTAACTGGTCTTAATAATGCCGTTTTGGAAGTAGCAACGCGACGATGCGAGACGGCGCAAATATCAAGTGTGCAGCAAGCGTTTAAGCACGCCGGATGGTAAACAAAAAAAGCCTTTTGCCCTCGCCTTGTCGGTTGCGGCAACTTAAGGCGCAGCAGCATTCCATCACAATGAAGTTCTTGTCCCTAACACGTTTGATCCGTTTGTGCGTACAGCACTTTCGTCGCACAGGCCCGAGAATGGCAGTCGGAGCGCGCTGGAAAAAAAATATATATACAAAAGCGCGACGCGAACTTCCATGTGACACGGATTGGCCAATGGGGGAGCGGAGGAGGCTGGGGCAACAGGAGGCGGCTAAGAGAGGGCGAGGAGGAAGCGCCGGGGTGAGCGCGGTGGCGGCAAGATCTAAGAATGGTGCTACTTTTATAAATATAGAGGCTTTAGTTGTACCCGGCTATGGAGCCATCTGGTGGCATTGCATGGAACCCAGCGACGCTGATGCGCACCTCCTCTGCTGTGATTGTTTGGCCTATTCGGCGGCCAACAGCTGTGCAGCTCCCACAGTCACGAAATCCCGGCAATGTTCGCAAGGAATAGCTTCGCTTTTAGAAGAGAACGTGTTCACGATTATGCTCCTGCCGAAAATTTGCACCAGCAGCAAAGTGGGATACGCTTGGTTACTGCTATATTATTAGGTCTGTGTTTGTATGGTTGAGCTCTGTGCCACTAGGTGGCTCCTCCGTGCAGGCTGTTCGCATTAGTGCCTCCGATCATTCGGTAAAACGCCCAGTCCGCTTGCGCTTACGCGAATACTGGACACACTAAAACTATATTGTCGTAGTAACCCTTCGACTGGAAGTGACGGCTGCAAACACGTAGATGCTGGCGCCGATCGGATACCGACAACCCAATCTGCTGCAGTCTCTGCTCGCATGTTGCCTTGCAGAGAGACACTGTGTTGCAGCCCGACATGTCGCCGATAGCAAGATGTGCTGCCCACAGCGGTAACAAGGGCAATTCGCGGTGCTCGAGAAAAGAAAGCTTGTGAGCAACACTGACCGTGCAGCTCGCGTCAACATGGAGAATGTTGTAACACAGGCAGACGACACTTGCTGTGTGCCGGAAGCGCTTGAGTGGAGTGATATTTATCGTGTATTCTCTTTCTATTACTAGAGAGTTTTAGAATAGGGGCCCCAAATAAATAGCGTCGACACCACTGGGCATGCGCGAGACACAAACTGCGTTTGGGTTTTGCGTTGGGCACACTGTTTCACCGATTTAGTGGGAGCCCCAAAAGCTGCCTCAAAAGCTTTGCGTCAACAAACATGGCGGCACCCATCGAAGTGACAGCTCTCCGAGCACCAAACTGGGCTTGATTCGTGGTAACGCGTGAAGTTCGTAAGCTAGAAGTGACTGCGGTTATGGCTTTCTCTCAACTAACGTGTGTAATGAAGATTGATTCATTAGACGCCGCTGATTCCGAATTCGATTGTCGATATCATGGCTCGTAGGCCTAACGTGGATTAGCTTGGCTGGTGAAGGCACGTTAAGTTGGTTACTCAAAATTAAGCGCAACAAATTGCTTGCTGCTAATAGAATAATCTCTCAATTGTAATTAAATGCAAAACCACGAAAGTCAAAATTACTCTTCTTATCATAAAATGGTGTAGTTTATTTTAATATTTATAATATTTTCTTTTGACACCATAGTGGCGCTGCAAGCGCAAGGTGCTATTCTCAAGCGCAAAGCCCTATTCTAAAGCTCTTCACTCCTGCATTCCCCAACGCTGACACCCGCAAAGCTCTTTGGACCCCAACCTTTTGGGGCCCCTATTCTAAAACTCTCTACAATTTTTTTATCGAAACAAATTACCTACATTCCAGTTATTATGAACAAAATTTGTGTACCATAATGTTGGAAAAAATTAGCGATGACGCAACTTGGGTAGCCAATCGGATAGCATTCCCTACTGACGTCAATTGGGCTAACAACGTCAATTGTGAGGGGGCAGCGCCTCTCCGATCATTAGCGATGCACATTCTTAAAACCTTGTTATAAATTGCATGCTTTAGGCGGAACACTTAAATGTGTCACTCAGTGATCAGAAGGACCTACCCTAATGACTCAGTACATTTGGGTCCCTTTAAACATGGAGAATATTCGGTATTCAATTAAATATTTGAAGGGCTTCTTTGTCTAATATTCGTATTCGACCTAATTTGAAAATTTCGCTATTCGAACACCCCTACTTTTTATTAAGCACGGAGAACTCATGCTGGGTTATGCAATTATACCAAACGTGAACAGTGCCGGCAGGCCACTAAAGTTGGAGAAAAGACTACACGGTCTGCACTCATGGTGGGTTAGTTTCCATGGTCTCCTTTTTTTTTTTCCTTCACTTGTTGTATTGAATGTGAACAAACATTAGGGAGTTTTAGAAATAGGAGACTCAAAGATAGGGGAGGCGTACAAGCGAACCCAGAGAGAGTACAAAAGAAACGCAAAAGGTGACAGAGGATTTTGAAGACACTGCTTGGGGACCCTATTTCTAAAACTCCCTAATAATGAAAGAAGTGTTACGGTCAAGCAAGAACTTTATATAATGATTTTATTCTAGGAAAGAATTATATATGCAGAAATGACTGTTTTAAGTCAAGCCACATTCAATACAAGCCTCGCACACACCCATATCCTGGCATTCCCAAGGCGGCACAGCACTCGTTTGGAAACTCGCATAGACGGTGGGGCCAGATTTCCCTCTAAGTGACATTGTAGAAAACTCTATGCCTGTCTATTCTTATGATGCTAATGTGTTTTTCTCTTGCATCCTGTAAACTGTGGATTGCTGGCTTTTAGTACATCCCCCTTTCCTGAATGTTTCGTAGTCAATATGTGCCAGAATAATGCTGCTGTGATCACTAATCTCTGTGTTGTGGTAGTGCATAGAAGGAATTTTCTTTTTTTTTGTATTTGTCCTTGTGGGCTTGTTGCCACTCGCCAAGATGTTGACTGTTTACCTTCTGTGATGTGGCAGGCTGTGCTGGACAGCAAGCAGCACTCCATTTCGTACACGTTATCGCGGACGCAAGCGGTCATCGTGGAGTATGTGCTCGACGAGGAAACGGACCTGTTCCAGGTGGGCCTGCTCTCTTTTATTTTTCTTTCAAAATTATTTACTGCGGCTTTCTGGCAGTTAGCAATGCAAAAGCTTTGTGGATGAATTCGAAGCAGAGGTGAGTGGAAGTGCGAGTGCCAATTGTAGAAAAATGACTTCTTTTTTTCCCTCTGTAACAGTGAATGCTCGTGAAATGCATTGATAAGTAGAGAATGACTAATAAGTAGCTGATACTTAGTCAATTATGACGAGACACTCTCAAAAGAAAACATCTAGGATTGTTTGCTGATACAGAATGTCCATGACATAGCTTCTTTGCGAAGTTTGTTACATTGAATGTTCAAAAGTCTCCCCCAAACCCAGTTTTCCAGGAATTCGAGGAGCACATGTATATTCAAGGAGTTTTAAGGGCCCTTGAATCTTTTTCCAAATTCAAGGATTTTCAAGGAGGTGTACGAACTCTGATGCATGAATATCGCCAAATCTAATCGAATAGTGAAAGTTCGAACAAACCGATTTGCGAATTGAATATGTACTATTAGTAGATCTTTCGAATATTAAGTGTAATTGGTGTAGAGACCTGGGGCACAGTGCCACATGTCATGTGCACCACGGAGCCCCTTGTGCTCGATGCCATGCAAGCAAGCGTTTCACTTCATTGTTTTGGGCGCAAAAGCACTGACGTGTGTGCCACGGACAAGATGCCCTGCCCCAGCTGACACGGTTGGGGTCTATGGCTCTGCAAGCGCGTCTGCCTTATGAGCTCCCTGATGTCGGCCCGACTCGGGGATCCCTGCAATTTGCAGAACGGTGATGCGTTGACTATTGCCGTAGCTGTCGGTACACGCTAGGTTCATCCAGGTCGACAGGACCAATCAAAACAATGATGCAACACAGACAGAGGGAACGGCGGAAAGTGCGAAAGCATGTGCAGAGATTGGGCCCATCAGCTGCTGGAAGGCATGCAGATTGTGTTGGATACATGGTGACAAAATTGATGCTGCTTCAACAGCTGTCTATCCTGTACGCTTAATCTTGGGACCGATCACTGATGAGCCACCTGTACGAACATATTAACGCCAAGTGTTCCGCGACGACGTGCGGCCCGTTACCACACCGGCCAGCGACGAATTTGTCAAGGCTGCACTGCCTAGACCATTAGGCCTAATCGCTGCTGCTTGGTTGGGCGTGGGCAACTAAATTTACGGTTTCGTGCCGAATCGACGCCCATCTATTTGCAGCAGCCGTGCGACACTCGGGAAAGCTGACGAACAGCCTCGCAAACAAAAGCGAGTGTACGGGATGGCAACAAAGTTGCTCGCGAATGGCTGCCATCTTTGTGACACACCATACGGCGGCCTCTTGCTTCCGGTGCTGTTCATAGGCGTACATTGGTACATTGGTCTGTAACTTCGAGTGTCCCGCCACAAGTCTAGCTTTGTATTTAAACTGCAGGAGCGAAAGTGTCATGTGACTAGTGCATTGACTGCCCGGCTGCACACATTTGCACTGACAGCAGATGAAGGGAAGGTTGCCTCGTGTGAATTAGCTGTGGCCTTTTTGATTTCAGAACTTTTGACAGGTGGCCAATGACGCCGCGGTCAACCCACACAGTACCAACGATGGCTACACATGGAGCAGTGATCGAATCACGTGATGTGCGGTCCACGTGTTCGTCTGTCGCACAGATTGTCCTTGCAGTAACCCACCTGCCGTAAAGATGGGAAAGCCCTTCTGTATTTTAGAGGAAAACTGGAAAGCAAGAATTTCTATGCAATAAAAGATTGCTATGAAACACAGGTCTACTATTAAACTGAGAACCTCATTAGTATTCAGTACAACATAATGTCACTGATTATTTAGCTTTTGAGGCAAAATGGCACTTATATTCTATTCAACAGACACTCTATTGACAAAAAAATATATATTTTTGGCCTTCATATACTAGAACTGAACTGTGATCATTACTGGCGTACTAATTTGGACTTCCCTTTAGTAAGAGTAGACTGTACTGTATATCTTCATTTCTATGTACCTGAGTTACTGATAGCTTGCTACATTCTTGTTGTGCAATGCTAGGGGATGGGTGGCCCATCTGCGGTGTGCTCAGGGCACTCCTTTTGCACAGAAAACATGAAACGAGGCACTCGTTTGCGCGGCATTGAGCACGAGGAGCTTCGTGGTGCATTCGACAGGCGTCACTGTGCAAGCCTCTGCACTGAATATACGAAAAAGCCAATAGTAGGTATTCGAGTCGCAAATCGAATTATTTGAACGTTCACTATTCGATTTGATTCAGTGATATTCGAGTATTCGCACACCCGTAGTAAACAGTGGTGCCTTTATAAAGGCAGCGGTGTGTTTGGGTGTTTTTTCCACCTCTTATTTATTTCAACCTGCGGGATAAATCGATGTAGTCGGTGGCTCCCATCAGGGTCGAATGCACAGAAGTCGACTGTATTGCAATTGGCTTGTATGCCAGCTCTTTTTGAACAGTTCTACAGTGTGGATCTTTTGTTGTGAGCACGGGCCCTGTTGTTCCTTGGTGACGAGTGATGTTGTTGTGCCCTCTGTTTTAGATTGGCCGCTCCTCTGAGAGCCCCATCGACTTTGTGGTGATGGACACGGTGGCCGGGGGGGACAACAAGGCGGGTGCCTGTAGGGTCGCCCAGAGCACCATCTCCCGCTTTGCCTGCCGCATCCTGTGCGAGCGCAACCGCTCGCACCGCTCGTACGTGTTCGCCGCTGGATTCGACTCCTCCCGGAACATCTTCCTCGGGGTGAGTGGAATGCCATGCACAGGTGTGTCGGATTGCGCGAGAGAAGCGCCGTTTTTGGCAGCCATTCTTTAGTCTTGATCAAAATGCTAGTTTGAGCTGTTTGGCGCATCCTTACGCGCAGACACGAAATGATGGTTTTCAATGCAACTCAAATAGGCAAAAGACGTATTGGCACGTTTGGAATAAAAACACAGTGGAATAGTTTTACGTTATCGTGACCCTGGTGTTGAGACACTACAGGAGTGAAATTTGTCATGCTAGCATTGTTCAGTCAAGTACACTGGCTTTTATTTGAAACACCAGCTTGGCAAGGTCAGTTACTCTTGTACTTCGTGAACTGCTTCTGTTAGTTCATGGTGAAAAACCGTACAGAACAGACAAAAGACAGTCTGAGCATCAGTGGAAATTTATTAGACTCATTTGTAAGCGGGCAACTTATAGACAGGGTAACAACACTGACAACAAAGAACCAAACTGAAGATACACAAGAAAAGCTAAACAAGGAAAGAAAAGAAAATGTGTGGTTCAGGTACTGTCAAGATATCAAATAAGTGTTGCAGATGTAATGTTGCCACCTTTCTCCTGCAACAAGGCATATGCTGGGCACATGGGACACAGTCTCAGTGTATACCCTCTGTGTGATCATTGCTGAAGGCATTATAACGGCATTTCGAATTTTGTGTTTGTCAAGAAATTGCTCGAAATAAGGCTACATTTCAGTGTTTGAGCGCACTTCTGTTCTTTATGCCAGGAAAAATACCTGAGCCAGGGAAATCGTCTCTTTGATAATCAAAAACTTTGCCCTGTCTAGTCCCATCCATGACCTTTGCATCCATGACTTGGACCTGTGCATAAGGTATTCATTGGCAGTTGTTAGACTGAAGATTTTGACGTCTTTATGACACTTGAATCTTGCCGTTTTTGTTGTCAAGCTTTTTTTTTTGTTTTTTATTGTGGTCTTTCTTTTTTGGGGTTCCTCATTGTTGGATCACCCACCAGTTGTTTCTTTGGGGGTATGAATTTGTGACCAGCTTTTTGTTTGGGCTTCCATCATGGACATCTGCCGCATGGCCTAGTTTTCTACGCAGCTGCAGCTGTTCTCTCATTGGTATATGGTGTACATCGCACAAGTGTAGGTAATATTCTAGTAGTGGAAGTTAAGAGGCTGAAATGATTGGAGCAGGTGACTGGTGGTCTCTTAAGAGTAACATTGCAACTGCCAAGGGAGGGGAAATGCATTTGGGGATGGCATACCATTAGGTGCATACCTGCCCGCTGTCAAGGATTTCTCGTAATGCTTACTAATTTGGGCTCGTTTTACAATTGTTGCGTCGGGCATTGTGAAAAATAAATTCTGTTTGGCTCGTCGGCTCGTCTCTCCGACCCCACTGTTGCAAGTATATTTTGATGGTGAAAGGACACCAGAGGAATACAACTTGCTTGGAGCAAGTTGATGCAGAGAAGTTTCTGAAGCAGGTAACAGCAAAGTTGCTGTAATGATCTAAAAGCAATGTGTTGCTTGTTTTTTGTTTTTGTTGTTCCAAGTTTTCTGCCACTTGTGTGCTGCGTCTGGGAGTTAATGATGGTTAATCACGTATGTATTCCGCTAAATGCCAAGTTTTAAAAATGTGTGACATCCCCCCTTTCTGTATAAGTCGGTTCCTCTGGATTTTTACAAATTTTAAGGTTCACGGGCTGGCAGGTATGTTAGGTGTTGAGATGAGAGTGGGAAGTTTGCATGCAAATGACATAGGTTGGTGGATGCTGGGCAAGGGTACTTGAAGAAAGCCGAGAGAGACCTTTGTCCTGCAGTGGACATAATTGTGCTGGTAATGGCAGTCATGATCTGTTTGCAGTGTGTGGGTTTTAAAGCAAACCTTTCTATGTCTCACTGATTCATCTGTGAGTGCCGAAAACGCACTGCAGGAAAGCCAACTTACACAATGGAACTGTCTGCGCGTCTGCGCACACAATAGAATAACGGCGCATGACACGTATCGTAGAACACTACAGTTTACATTTGCAGTTGTACCGATAAGAACAATGGGAACTGCAACTCTACGCTACTCAGACAAACTGTATATATCTCCATTCCATTATGCGCGTCATGCAATGCCTTCCTGGCCGTCGCCATGGGTAGGCCGCGGGTGCAGCGCACGGCAGAAGAAGCTGCCGTACACGAAGGTAAGCGCGAGCACGATCATGCCCGTAAGGTCGATCCCGTGTGACAGCAACGGCAGAGCCTCTGACCGTCTACCACAGCAATCACAAGGCAATACTGTGCAAGTGTAGAGTCGGCCGTGAAAGTGTGAGTGTGTGCGTTCTATCAACAGTTACATGATCTAAAATAAAGGCTATGCAACTTGAACTTCAACGTTCAAAAAATACAATCCTAAACAGGCAATCAAATGACATATGCATCGCATCGGGTCGCTCAGCATTTCTTGGGTTTGTTGTGTGGTCGTTGGCTTTGGACTTTGACTTCGATTCAGTTTGCATGGGAGAAAGCTTCGCATTTGACTGTCTTTCTTTAAGAAACGGGCTTTGATTTTTGAAAACTTGACAGACCAGATCCGTAGGCCAGTGTATGTTGTGCGAGCTCCCCCTCACCTGTTAACCTGTTGTTGTCGTGCAGGAGAAGGCGACCAAATGGCAGCAGGACGGGGAGATAGACGGCTTGACGACCAATGGCGTCCTCATCATGCACCCACAAGGGTCCTTCTGCGGTGGTGCCACACCCGGAATCTGGCGCGAGGTGTCCGTCGGTGGCAATGTGTACGCCATCCGCGAGTCCCGATCGGCCCCCAAGAAGGGTGTCAGGGTGTGTATGCGTCTTCGCACCTGCTTCTTCCCTTTTCCGTATGTTTTGTAAGATGGCTGTGTAAGTGTTTGTAGTGTTCCAATAAAGATATCGGCTATCCCATAGGTAAGGAATAAAGTCGGCTCTCGTTAATACACAGTTCATGGCGACCGCAAAAAAACTTCGAATTAAACATACTTCCATTAAGGAAAAAGTAAAAAAAAAAAACATAGGCACCTTTGTTAGTCTCAATTTCGACAGTTTCTTGGGAAAAATAGTCTTGTCATATTGGTCTGCTTTTGCTTGCCGAACCTAACTGCAGAAAGCAAGTTTTTCAAGCAGTAGGCATGTCCAAATGCTTCTTCTGGATTATTTTCACCAACAAAAAAAACACTGTGCTTGTACAAGGCCCCCAGCTACATCGGCAGCCCTTGGTTATTGCTTGTTTCTGATCTTGTCTTAGATGTCTCTTTCATGAAGGGATTCGTGGGGCCAAACAGTCTGCATAATTTCGCTGTCCATCTGTACACCGCATGTTTCGACTGTGCTGTCCACGGCGACAAACTCTTCAAGACAGATGTCACCAGGGGCGGTGCCAGAACTAATATTGTCACTTGTTTGTGCTTTCCCTGGCGGGCAAGTAGAAGCATCTCCTGAAGCACTTGCTATGAAACTTCAAGCTCTGAAGCACATGGCGATGGTCTCTTCTTTCACGCAACCTCAACCTCTTGCTAGTATGTGGATGGCGCTGAGTAGACTCACCTCGTACAGTATTGCGAGTTGTCCATGCGCTCAAAGAGATGCTGGCTACATTTTTGATTATGCCCTGGCCCATGGGCGTCGTGGTTGCAGGCAAGTGTGCTAGACAGCTAGCACTCAAGGCCGGTACGTTCATGTGGGCATTATACCGGTCCACAACGAACAGCACCTTGTAATTCGATGACGTGAACTTGCAATTTAGTTTCATGATCCAATCCCTGAAAACGTCAGACGTCATCCACATTTTCCTGTTCGATGCATAGTCTACAGCATGGGTTCTCAAAGTGGGTGCCGCAGGCCTCTCTTTTGGGTTCCGCAAGTTATTGATGAATTCTCCCAGGTTCCGCGCTCGCCAAGACGCAAAGATGGTGAACGCGATGTGTACTCGATCCAAAGAACCTCCATTACCCGTTCCCGAGTGTCAAAAAGTACCATCACAGTGCGTAACAGAATCGCACATGCACAATAAATCCGCCAGCAGCTTGTGGCCACCCAGCCTCCGAAAACGGGCAGCGCGCTTTAGCTTTTGCACTTAAATCTCGGAGGCCATAACTTACCATCATGCGCATTTGTCCCGTTTGTAGATTGTGGCCTACAGCATGCGTGCTGATGTATACGTCGGATCATTACAAGAATAAATGCATGGATCACCGCAAATGCACAACGCAAAAGAGAAAAAACGGCGCTAGCGTCCAACCCAAATGAAGCCGCGAAGTCCGCATCCGTCCACCTTGGCATTTGTCGTCTGCAGAAATCATACGGGAAACGCGTCTAACACCAACGCCGGAACACTTCGTGCCTAATTGTGCCCTTAAAGCCTTTATTCTTGCGTTATATTGCCACACATAACACCACATTGGCGGCTGGCCACATGCCTTCATAAGTGCGTAGTTGCCATTCATAATTGCGTCGATGGCCACCATGGTTTCGTCCGCAGCTGTTGCGGCAAACAGTGGTTTCGTTTTGAAATGTTACTTCTGTCTGAAGTTTGGTTGGATAAGCCTGTGCATATAGCCCAGAGAGCCATTTATACCGGCCTCCTTTATTTACACTACAAAGCCTGTAAAGTGTCCTTAACTACATCAACACGAGTGGAAATGATTGCATTCAGTTCTGTGCGCGATGATACCACACATAGGAAGCCAGGCTTGACATATTACACTTTGTCTCGAGTTCATAGCTCCAACGTCAAATGTGACAATGTTCTTGGTGTTGAGGATGCGTGAGCTGATCTTGGAAGCAGGCTCATGTTGTACTTTCTTCCTCCTTCTGTCCAGATTGAAGACGAGACGAACGTTCTGCGAGACGGCTCGCTCATTGACCTCTGCGGAGCTACACTCCTCTTTCGGTCGGCCGAGGGACTCTTGAAGTCACCGGTGGGTAGAGAGATTGCTGCTGCTTTTTGTTTGTGCTCCTGCCTTATTGTTTTTATTATGTTTTATTTTTGAGGGGTTTTGCAGTGCTGCCAGTTTAGCAGATTTTCTTGTAGAGTTAGTAGGCTTTAGGGTGAAAGTGGAATGGTGGCCGACAGTGGACTTTTAGGATATAAATAAAGAAAGGAATCTGGTGCATTCTAGTGGATGTTTAATGTAGTTTTGTTATCCGAACCTGGAAAAGAAAGAAGTGGCAACAGTGGTGGCAGGTGTTTGTGCTGTCTGTTGGATTCCAGCGCCAAAGCACTCATGCCCGTGATGGACGCAAGAGTTGCACTCCAGGGCCTTGCTTGCTTGTTGCATTCGGCCGTTTAGATGCAGAGGCCTACAAAAATCCATATCGATTCTACCCCAACAACAGCATGTCACGGCATCATGTTTGTTGATCTCCATAATGGAATGTGGTTTGTGCCAGCAGAACAACGCACCAGTTTGCGACGGCTTAGTGCTCTGGTGTTCCGCTGCTGAGCACAAGTTCATGGGTTTACTACTAGCCATGGTGGCCACATTTCACCGAGGTTAAAATGAAAATACAATCATGTGCTGAGTATTGCTGTGCTTATCAAGGGGGGGACCAAGGTGGCCACAAGCATATACAGTCGTCATGCGTACTGGCAATGCAGTGTTTTGAATTAATGCTCGCCAAAATAGGGAACCAGATGAGGGTCAGTGCAGGAAGTGTGCATTGAATAAGTGAATGCATTGATATGAAACTGGTAATGAGGATGCGATCGAGTAATTCCTCGAATGGTTTGAATTTCTTGTTGAGTATCTATTAGTATTCGCTTTGTGGGTGCACGAAATTAAGCAGCCAACTGGGACAAAGTATTCAGGTAGTAAAAGCATAACAATTACAGGGGCACTCGAGGTGCATTTTCGCCGCCGACTCAGCTATGCTTTTATGCATAAAGGTGAAGTGTGAGAAAAATGAGTGGCCCGAGTGCTGTGTTAGTGGTCATGTGATCTGTGGGTGTGAGGGCAAGCATGCGAAGGCTAGCCAAGGTAGCTTGATGTGCGCCCTTTTGCCACGGGTCGTGTTGTAGGTCACGTTATCCGAATTCTGGAGAGACTGCACAGCTGAAATGGTAAATCAAGCAGCAGCACGAAATGTGCGCTCCCTGCTGCCAGCACTCATTATGCCAGCGTTGTGTTAGTGAGTGCTCGCGGTCATCGATAGGAATCCGTTCATGTCAGTTTTTTGGGCTTGCGACATCACGGTTGTTTACTTGGTGAATGTTTGAGGCAATTTGTACGGTTAATGAAACTATGAACCTTACTTCATGTAGGTGTGTAATACATTGCTATCTCTATCGATGCTTTGCCCTTGAAATAAAACTGGTATGTTTTTTTCTGTCACTGCTCGGCAGACGAAGCAGCACTTGGAGGCACGCGTAGAGGAGCTGAACGCGGGCCGCCCCCAGTGCCCCGTGGGTCTGAACACCCTGGTGATTGCCAGCCGTGCCACGTTGAGCCAGGGGGACAAGCAGCCGTATGTGTACCTGCACTGTGGCCACGTCCAGGGCCTGCACCACTGGGGACTCCCCGAGGGGGCCTCCAACGTGCGCACCTGCCCCATGTGCCTGAAGGTACGCGCACACTCAGTTGACTAGCTCTTTACTCACCGTATTTACTCGATTCTAATACACCCTCGATTGTAACGCGCACCCGTTTTCCATGACCAAAAGACAGGAAAAAAAAAACTAACAAAAAAATCCTTTACAGTACCGCGCACTTCATGCTTTAATACAGAAATAAAACTTTCATTTTGGAAAAACAGATTTACTCCCATTGCACTAAAGTTGCAATGAATAAAAAGAAATGTCGCAGTTTTGCCCAAAAGGCGAAGCATCGATTGCAATAGCAAATTAGTAGACGGCTATACGAAGTAAGGATAGTAGTTTTATCGGCCGTTTAAACTTGGAAACATTCGCTTACTAACTAAATTAACAATCATGGTGTCATGCGCGCACAAGCAAACATAAGCACATCTCGCTCGATGACCACGGAAACTCGCTGTCGAAACGCTGGAGTGACGAAACGCGGCAGTAGAGGTGAGTGAATTGACCTTCGTGCTAGCACGCCTCTCGCTTCAATGCACACTATAAGCGGCGAAAATACTGCCCATGGTGGACTCCCAGTCGCAGATCGCTATCAAGATAGGGTTAAGGCGATTGTATCGCCGAAGAGGATCGTCGCAGAATACGTCCTGCTTCGGTTCACTGAAACCCTTCCACGTTGCTTTGCTGGTTAAAATCCTCTCCTCCTGTTTGCGCCAGTCCCGCACGTAAGTTTTGGATTCTCCAAACTCCCGTGACGGGGCCCGATTTCCCTCCGTCTCCACACAAATGATCACTTACCTTTTAAATGCGGCATCACGATGAACTTGGCACTTCATGCTGATAGAGCAAATGCAGAAAACGGGAAGACAAATGGTAGACTAAGCCTAAGCACATGGGGGAAGCTACGACTGCGAGGCTCGAAACGCGTACGAGGCGGCCATTTTGAAATGCCGATGGCGACATGGTAATGCAGATTTACGGTGGTACTCGATTCTAAAGCACACGCGACTTTTGGACCTGTTTTATCGCAAAAAAAGCGGCGTTAAATTAGAGTAAATACGGTAATTGTTTGCTATTTTATTGTACTGCTAACTCTGCTGTGAAAGGTTTATGACAGTTTTTGAAAACCCTTGAATGTCGAGGAACGAATTTCAAAACCATACAGAAGCACACGGGACACAACGCTAGCGTTGTGTCCTGTGGGCTTTTTGTTTTCCTCTCAACATACTTTGCAACAGGCTTTAAAAGAATGCCTTGAATTTCTTCGGCAAAAATGCTGCATTGCCTGCCTCCGCGGTTCAAAGAATTGTCCTTGACACCATTGTGTTCTGCTTCATAAGAGAGCCTTTGTGTACCTTTGCTATCCTTTCTAAACTTTGTACTCTGTTATTTACGGTCCTGTTATTAGAGATAAGTGAGAGCA
This sequence comes from Dermacentor silvarum, assembly GCF_013339745.2. Taxonomy (NCBI): domain Eukaryota; kingdom Metazoa; phylum Arthropoda; class Arachnida; order Ixodida; family Ixodidae; genus Dermacentor; species Dermacentor silvarum. The sequence continues at coordinate 102,346,088 of NC_051160.1, forward strand.
AAGTACAGTGTAGACCACTTATAACGTAAGTCGCCGGAGTCGCGAATATCTGCACTATAAGCGGTACTGCACTATAACCAAAACAACGATTTTTAAGCACTGCACGTATGCAAAACATGTAGACCAAGCGTATAGACACGCTTTGTATTATCGCGCGCACATCCTGATTACATTTTCGCCAGTGAGCTGGCAAAAACCTAATCGCGATGTAGTCGGTGCTCTTCAAGCTCGACAGCTTTGCACCGAGTCAAAACGAAACAATTGTTTGCCGCAACCGCTGTGGAATAAACCGTGACCGCTATCGACACGATTACAAACGGTGACTTTGCGGTGCTGAAGGCACGCGCCCGACGCACGCACCGAGAATTAACTACCATTCGTGGCAACAATTGCAGTCGAAACCGCGGTCGCTATCTATGCGATCATCGATGGCGATTACGCAGTTTTCGAGACACGCGGCCGACGCGCGTACCGAGTAAAAACGAAACTACTGTTCGCCGCAACCGCTTTGGAGAAAACCGCGGCTGCTATCGACGCGATCGTGGATGACGACTACGCATTTACGAAAGCCCGCGGCCAACGCGGTGTTATACGTGGCGGTAAACGCAACAATTCCGGCTTTAAAGACACAAATAGGCTCGAAGCGTTCCGGCGTTGCTGTCATTCATGTACGATTTCAACTGATGGCTGTGGCGATGCGGACTCCGCCGCTTCGTTTCGGTTGGACGCTAGCGCCGTTCTTGCTCTTTTGCGTCGCACATTTGCGGCGCTCCTCGCTCACCGAGCTCCGAAAGTAGTCCGGATTAACCGATGTGTTGCCAAATAAGTCCGAATTAACAAGAGTTTGATTGCCCTGAATAATGCATACGCCGGCCGGCAGCACGCATCTTGTTGAGAAGCGTGCTGGCTGCCGCCCTTATCGGCGAGATTTTCCCGTGGAAGCCGCATTATAACCGGTATTGCGTCTCACGTAGCTGCACTGTAAGCGGTATGCGTATACATGGAGTGCTATGGGAAAATTAACGGGAGTCTGAAAAGACCGTACTATATCCGGTCCAGCACTATAAGCGGTTACGTTATAAGTGGTCTATACTGTATAGAGCAGCAATGTCCTCTCCTACAACGCATTAATGTTGGTGTGCTTACTGCTCTTTTCTCCAAACGTTAGTGGAACCAGCTCAGTTTCACAGCTCCGCTGGAAAACCTGTCCCAAGTGGTGGTCTCCAGAACTAATGACGCTGCCATCACAACCGCCTTGCTGGAGAAAGATCATTGACTATGCAGATAGCAACTAATGCCAATTCACTGCCATGCCATGTCTTTGAGCAGTGAAAGCACAGTTATGCATTCATACATTTTGTCTCAAAATATTGACATCCTTGTAAACTGCAGAGTTCAATATGCGGCGCTCTCGGGCGTGATGTGTGTGCCATGAAAATGAAGAAATGGCAACAGCTTTCAAGTGCCAGTGCTTTTGAAGTTTAGCTATGTTTGCACATATATATAATTACTTGTGCGCAAATGTAGGTAACCGTGAACAGTAGTGGCACTTGTTACTAAGAATTGGTTACACTGCTGGCAATTTAATTGTAGTGGCAGCTCTTACAGGCGGTTATGAGTAACGAACGAGGACGCCTGCTGACGCAGTAGCGCACTTAGTCACTGCGAGCGCTCCCCAACATCGGCCCGATACGGAGATCGCAATGGGCAACCAGAGGCAGGAGCACTGCTATTTAACAGAAGCTGACCCCATGCATTGCCCATTACATTGCTTTTGCAGAAGGGTCCCGTGGTCAAGCTATGTGTGGGCATCGAGCCAGCCTTCTACGTGGACAATGACCCACCGAACCATGCTTTCAATCCATGTGGCCACATGGCTTCTGAAAAGACTGTCAAGTGAGCACCCTTTTCTTCAGTTGTCCCATTTTCCTGTCGTTTGCTGATTTCTTCTTGTAATAGATGCCGTAGGGGTGGGCTCCCTTTATCAGGGTTGGGACTCCTGCGCCTATTGCGCCATTTTGATACAAACGCAGATTCGTGCGCCAAACTGCGCCAAAGACAGAAAATTCACCGAAATTGCGCCACGCTGCGCCAGAACAGCTTCGGCACGTGTGCTTCGGCAGTGGCCGCGAGCAGCGAGTGGATTCGTTCTCCGAAAAAGAGTGCGGCCATTCACATTCCGCAGACGGGGCGACGGCGCTTCCTGCACAGTTTCTCATGGTTTTCATGTACAGTGGAACCTCGATGATACGAATCTCATGGCGTCACGAAAAATATTCGTATTAGCCGAAATTCGTATCATCGAAACACAATTAAAGCTACCTAAATTAAGGGGGGACGCGGGGATCAGATCGCGAAAATTGCGAGAAAAATTATTTTTGAAAACCACGCGTTTCGGTATCTTCAACGCCTAATCTACGCTATATCAAATTGGTTTCGCTGAAAACACACTAAAAAAGGCCGAAAAAGATTAATTCATCAGTGCGCAGGGCGAGAAAACAGCTTTACATCACGCAAAAACACCGCAGTTCACGGACACATATCTCGTATTTCCCGCCACGAGCGCCGCCATCTTGGTATCGTTCGAAAGCTCAAAGTTTCGCAGTTCCGCTTCTCAATTCGTCCGTCGTCGCCATCTTGTAACAAACGCACAAACACAAAACAAGGGCGGCTCTGCGATAAGTACACCAATGCCTCCTTTTTTTAGGAGGCATTGGGTACACATGGGCCCTCCGATGAAAGCGAGCCTCCGATTGTCTGCCGTGCTCAAAGGCGTCTTTCCATTGGTTGCTGCTGTGGCAGGTTGCAAGATGGCAACCGCAGTTGTCTGCTTCGTAAACCACGCCAGCGTGTTCACTTGCCACGTAGAATTCGGATGACTGAGAGCTCGCAGGTTAATGATGGATCGTCGCTCGTTGGAGAAGAAATTTTGGACGAAGCACGCCTTCGGAATACGGAAGCGCAAGCCTCCCACAGCACGAAAAACACGGCGATTAGCGGGAGAAGCGGAGGAGCACCCGACTGAACGTGCCGCGCTACCTTGTACACCTTGCACCGTGGATAATGTGTCGCGCTATCTTGCACCGTGTGATTCCAGCAGCAAAACCGACAATCGCCCTGTGCCATCGGCACTGATAACGCGGTCGACGGAAGACGCGCCAACAGAGGCTCCCGCGCCTCGACGTACGGCCGCGCGAATCAGCCGAGATCGTATCTCGGTAGACATTGCTCGCTGCGACTAGGCAAAATGGCGCAAACACAAAAAACGCGGCACTGCTGGGATTGTCGGTGCCAGTGTTGGGGGGGGGGGGGGGGTGCAGCGATAAAGCAGCGGACGATTTCTCCGGTGCCATGGTAGCAGATGACGCTGCAAGAAATATGACTGGGCTGCTAAACGACTCACCATGAATTGGCAATGACGACACCATGAGAAAAGCCAGCATTTGTATATGGTCTTCGAATGTGTCCCAAGACAGGTGAAAAAGCACTTGAACTAAAATTCCAAGTAGTTTCTTATCACCTTTTCACCGTAGAGTAGAACCTCGTTCATATGTTCTGTGAAAAAAAAAAGCAAGAAAAGACGTACTAACCGGGGAAATATACGATCCGAAGTAACTAAGAAATTTGGCAGGTGCTACTGCAGCTGACGTCTACATAATGCGAAGCGTTTGCTTGAATCGTTACAGCATCAGAGGTCGATGCGTGCCTAGCTGGTGGGCCCCGAGCGGCCCGAGATGCACATTGTCATTTTTGGAGCTTCCGCAAGCTTACATAAGTGCTCCTCGAATTTGGCCTCGGTCATCTGCTTCGTCGAGCAGAACATTTTGGCGGGAAGATTTGATGTGCCCACTCGGCGAGAATCGTTGCTTGATGTGAGACTCTGATTTATGTCGAGATTGTGGGGCCCAAGTGACCTGAGATGTGCTGTGTTGTATGCCTATTGCATAGCAGTTTAAGACAGCGACACGAAACCGAACTGAATTTGAGCTGGTGGATGACGACAGAAAAAGATGCCAAACTTGAATAAGCGCAAAACTTGACGCTCACTTCGTGGCGCTTGTGTGCAGTAGGGAATGGCAGCGCCTTCGGTCAAATCCCATGGTCAAATAAAGTTGCTTCTCTCTTTCCAATGGCACCATGCCATTATCTGTGAAACAGATAAGTGAAGATGTTGACCACAGTAGGGTTGGCAGTGATGCTGTGATAAGCTGCTTTCTGCAGCCGCCGGCAGGCGGCGACACAATTTTGTGCTAGCGCTGTCATTGCAGCAGCTCGCATCCCCATAAGTGAAGGCAAATTTGCACTTTTTCCTTAAAAACCAGGCAATTAACCGTGGCAAGTGTTATACTAAACGACGTAGACTCCAAAATGTGATCTTTCAGCCAAGTTTGAGCAAGAACAGTGCAGTGGTGAGCACAAAACCTTTTTGCAAACAGGCGCAGCGAAATATGCAGGACCGTGTGTGTGTGTGTGCACGTGTGTGTGTGTGCGTGTGTTTATAAACGAAGGAAGAATTGGAAACTGAGGGTGGCTTGAATTTATCGTTTTGTGCACTTTTATTTTCCTTTTCTTTATTTTCTGTATTTCAATTTCAGCCACAGTTAATTTCCTCTATGCTTTCTTTGGCATCATTGCCTGTTACCTTTAGATGGTTGTTATATATACAGTCAACAATCGACTTTCCGAATGCCCGATTTTTCAGACATGCCCGATAATTCGGATGCCTTCGTGGCACCGCCACATATCACATAGAGTCAATGTATAAAAACGTCTGAACTTTTAGACGCAAAAAACCTTCGCCGTCTGATTTTCCAGACTTTTTGCCATGACCGCAGATCTGAAACCTCGTTAATCGTGGCCAACGTTGCCGCTATTTTGATTATCTCGCCGCCGCGAACCGGTGCTTTTGCACGTAGATCCGCTGGCAGCCGTAGCCATGCACCACCTCGGCAACGCAAGGCCTAGCTATTTCTACGGTTGCTATCAAGCTTCTTGCTGTTCGGTGCCGTTTTTCATTGAAACCATTCGCTGTTGTGAGCAATGGAGCCGACTCCGCCTTTGCAATCTTCGCTAATGTCTTCAAAGCTTGGAAAGCATGGCACGTTGCCTGCCGATTCCCGAAAGTAAGCTTTGCCTCAATACAGCAATGTTACACAGTGAAGCATACGCGAAGTATTGCGGTGAAGCATACCAAGAGTGGGAAGGGGTAATTGTCACGGGCTTTCAGAGCTATTTCGAATGTGCCTGGGGTGATTTGAGTCCTTGGGGGCAGGAAAAGGTGTGCATTCGTTTTTGCGGACTGCCCGATTTTCAGACCTTTTCGCGGCCCCGTAGAGAGTCCAAAAAATAGGATGTTGACTGTAGGTATACAGTAAAAGCTCGATGATACGAATCTCACGGGGTCACGAAAAATATTCGTATTAGCCGAAATTCGTATCATCGAAACACAATTAAAACTACTGTCGAATCTCGATAATTCGAACTCGAAGGGGCCCGAAAATTTGTTCGAATTAAAAGGACGTATTTTTGAAGTATTCGTGCACCATAGCACGATGCACGAACGGTGCGAGTCGTGAAATATCGTGGCGCGCAAACGCATAGCAAGCGCAGGCCACGAAACTGCCCACGCCGGCTAACGGTCGCTTCCGGATAACGACAGAAAACGAAGCTTCAGGGAGCGAGCGGGCGGCGCCGGCACACGGGTGCGCGCGGAGACCGTCGAAGGTGAGGGAGGAGGGCGGCAGGGAAGCGGATTTGGCCGCGTTAACTCCGCCGCTTCGGTGGCTCTCCTCGCCCTTCCTCTCAACTGCCTCGTAGCTCTCTCACCTTCGACTCCGTGCGCGCCCGCCGCCGTGCTGGCGCCAGTTTATTTTAGCCGCCCCCTGAAGTTTCGTTTTCTGCCGTTATCGGGAAGCGAGCGTTTGCGGGCGTGGCAGTTTCGTTGGCCCGACGGTGCCTCCGCCGCTGCTTCCCTCTGCGCTGCTGCCGCAGCGTGCAAGGTCAACATGTGACTAGAAAATAGAGAAGGGTTCACTGCCATTTTATCCACGTGGCTGAGACGTCGGCACTAGTGTATGCTAGAATACGGTTGTCTAGAACACTCTAGTCGGCATGTACACGCTTGTTCCGGCGCGATGCAGAAACGCTGACCTTGCAATTTGATAGAGAGGGAAATTTCCGCCGCGGGTTCTTTTTTTCCCGTTCCTTGGCGCGCGGCATTGAGGGGTCTCTCCTGAGCTTTTGCTCTAAGGCGGTGTCGGAGCAATGCCGGCGGTGTCGGAGGCGCCGCCGCGTGATTTGGCGCGCTGCTAAGAGCACTGTCGGTGCGCGGTATGTTCGAAATAAGCGTGCGTGTTCGAATTTGCTTGCGTCGCGTTGACGTTGAACGAAAGCATGTTTTTCATGATAGTCTCGCTGTGCAACAATTGTGCTCAGTGTTGACGTTGCGAGGCCTAGCTCCTTAGCCAACTCCGTCCGCTTCCTCTTGGGATTCTCATCGACCTTTCGAAGAAAGTCTAATTTATCTTTAAAGGAGAGTGCTTTCCGCTTGCGAGACATAGCTCGCTGCGACTAGGCAAAATGGCGCAAACACGAAGAACGCGGCCCGAAGCGCAGCAGCCACTCCATCTGACGGCTCGCAGAAAAGGAGGAAAAGTACAAAAGCACTAAAAGCGCCACCGCTTCAAACTCTTCGCGCCCAGTCGCGGAGTCCGCGCTGTCCGGCGCCGCGCCTCCGCACCAAAAGAGAAGGAGAGAAAGCGCGTGACTGCGCGCTGTTCTCTTCACGGCCGTTGGTGGGGCGGCGTTTATTCGTATCAACCGACGCAGGCTGAAAATCGATTTGTAACAACCGTTCTCTAGCACGTTGCAAAGTAATGGGGCTCGGCCGGGACCACAGAAAAATTCGTATCATCCGGAAATTCGTATCAGCCGTGATCGTATCATCGAGCTTTTACTGTATATATAAGCACATTTCTCTACCATTTTCTGTTAAATCGCCACTGAATTTCTTAATGAGAAGGAAGAAAGAGAGAGAAAAGTGATCATACCCATAGTGTTATTAAACTTTGCACTGTGTCATAACGTTGCGATGTTGTCGATGACACCAGATTTGGCATTTTACCTGTTTTAGGAATCTATTAAACTGTTTCCCAACATTCATACTTGCCACATGTCATCCCTTACGCTGGACAAGTCTATTGTTGAGTTTCTACAGCACTTGTTCCAGGGGTAGTGCAAAGGAAGTATTTTTTCCTGCATTCAGCCACAGTTCCCTGAAACACACACATTGTCAAAGCCGATGGTATCTGTCTATCATACCTCAACTGCTTAAAAGATGTGCCACTAGTGTGGCAGAAGGCGCGCGCCTTGCAACAATTTCTGAGGTTTGAAAGGTGGCCGCCGAAAGTTCAATAACTGCTGTCCTTGTATGTCCCTGGCTGGCATATTGCCATGTGCTCCCATGGTCCACAATCTACAGTTAAACCTGCTTATAACGAACCTCCATTTAACGTATTCCTGGATATAACGAAGTTTTTCTATTCCCTGCCGTTACTCCATAGAAGCACATGTATTTGAACCTCTACGTAACGAAGTGGCAGTGGGAGACCCCCTCGATATAACGAATTTTCCCCTCCGACAACCTATAGATTTCGCCCCAAATTTTGTCATTTTTGCACGAGCAGCAACCGGAAGCACCTTCCCCGCCGCGACGGAATGCGAAGCGAGCGCACGTGTGCGTGTGTGCGTGTGCGAGGCAGGCCTGCATCCCTCGACCCGGCGATCTGCGGGCATGACGCTTTCCCCCTCCCTTCATTCAAATCTGATCCTGCCGCTTGCTGCAGCTGGCCTAGTCCGCCAAGCCGGCACTCTCTCCTTTTTCAGTTGATGTTGCCGACGCGCTGGTACACGCTGTGACACATCACACGCGCTGTCAAACGCTGGCGGCGTGTGGAAGCGCCGCTGGAGAAGCGAGCGAAGTGACCTTCGTGCTGTTGTCTATCGTTTGAACGCAAACTGAGTGCCGAGAACACACAGCACGCACAAAGCTACGAGCCGCCGACGCACCTACACTGCTAGACCGCACGCCGCCACGCAGTACGCAGTTTATGCCAGAGTACAGTACAACGCTTCCCCGCTATCCCTCCCCCCTCGCTCCCTCGCCGGTGCCTCGAGCGCAACGGAAGACGGCGCGCTTCCTCCCTGCTTTTCGTGCGCGCGCGAGATTTAGACGCGGTCGTCGGCTTGCACATACAGCACACGGAATATCTATGAGCCAAAACCAATTTTAGGGCCACAACGCGTCCTAGACACCATCTTTATATAGCAAATACGGATCTCAAGGGCTATACTTTTGCTGGCGGAAACCGAAAATACGTCATAGTTGTAGCCCCCGGCACATTGGGCGGCCAATGCCATCGTCAAGCCAAGCGACATGAAAAGTCAAAATGGCTGCTCGGCCCGGCGCGGGGTGGCAGTTCACAGTTGCGACGCAACAGCGGGGTTACCAATGCATTGGGTTGGTTCTATGGGAGCTGTGCCGGGACCGGCCGAAAACGACGTAACAGCCGGAAAAACGCAGCCCCCAGGAACGTAACAGCGGGATTCTACTGTAACACTATATGACGCCATCGTGACGCTCACTCTTCGTTTCTGATGCCTCGCGCTTGTGCGAAACGACACGCGTCCACGCATCCGGTACCTGGTGTGACATTCCAAGGATGAGTGCTTCGACGAAAACGGAAAACGGGTGCGCGTTACGATTGAGGGCGCGTTAGAATCGAGTAAATACGGTAAGCATTTCTTTTTCGAATTTTCGCGCCGAACCTGCATATAACGAAATCCTCTTTATAACGAAGTTTTTCAGGAATTCGTCAATTTCGTTATACCCAGGTTTAACTGTATCAATCAGTCAATCAAGTAAAAAAAATAACAATGTCTCACCCATGCAGAGCTTTTTTGTCTTAAATCTGCTCCCACCTTTTCCTCTCGTCCAGGTACTGGGCCTCGGTGTCTATACCACACGGCACCAACGGCCTTCAGGCGGCCTGCCCCTTCTGTGCCACTCAGCTGGAAGGGTACCCAGGATACGTGCGCCTCATCTTCCAGGACCACATCGACTGATTGTTGCCGTTTTCCCCCTCCCATTCTTCTCGCTCTCGTGGGGCCTCGGCAGCTGATGGCATTCGCGAGTGTTCGGAAGAAGACAATAAAAAGCCAGAGGCACAGTCGCCCTCTCTCAGCTTCAACCTTCTGCGATCGCCACGAGAGCAGCTAGGGCTGAATGTCGATGGGATGCCTTCGGTCTGCGTCCCCCACTACAATCAACCCGTCTCTCGAGGCAGGAGTGTGCAAGAGAGGCAGAGTGCTGTGCCGTCTTTGTTCGTCGCATCGTCAGACGAGGTCTGACGAGGTCGTCGAGACCGAGGACAACGTCAGCGGCTACAGTCTGCAAGAACTGGGAGAATGGTGCGCCGTCTTTCTACACTTTAGACGGGGACGCTGGAAGTTGCTGACAGTGCTGGCCCGGAGCTGTGTTGTAATCAAATCTGCTTCCGTGCCATGCCAACGTGATCTAATCGTGCACCTGGCTGCAAGCGTGACCTCCTCCTAGTACATGCACTGGTGGGCACCTGGGGTGCACAATGGATGGAGCTGGGCATGGTTTGGCGAACTGTGATAATTAAACAAAACTGTTGACGAAAAATTTTGTTGCAAAATTTTGATGGGAAGGCTGCAGGTGCCTTTAAATAGGATTTGATGGAGAAACCTTACTTGACTGAATTTCATCAAAGATCCTAATGGGACGCTTCATAACTTAAGGGAACTGTCTTGCCTAATTGAATTTTATAGGGAGTCTCAATGGGATATCTGATGCAGTTTCGTGGTAAAAATACTTTACCTGACAAAAAAAAATGTCACGGTGGATAGTCTTGTCTGGGCTTCTAGTTGCCCTGACAAGACAAAATGCATCAGCCTGCGCATTGCGCACCACAGGTGTTAAATCACGGGCTCTGGGCGGTTGTCTTGCACCAAGTGCAGTATTGCAGGTGTGGAGAAGAGTCACAGTCTTGCTTTGCCATGCCATATTGAGACTGAATCTGTGGTGCATGGAACCTGGTAGGGGCGTGCGAATATTTGAAAGTTTCGAATAACAAATCGAATAGTGTCCTACTAGATTCAGTGTTCAAATTGAATAGTCGTTATTTGTCAATGCGAATCTTTTTCTAGTAAAATGTTGACTGTGCCCAAGTAAAAGTAAAATTGGAGCAAAAGTACGGCAAATTTTCACCCTTTGGGCATAGTATAGACATAAAACATAAGAAGGTGCATAGTGGAGCAGGCTACGTCACTTAGGTAGCCATATTTTACAGGCTTTACAGCTATCATTCGCACTCTCTGAAGAGCCCTATGCATGCAAAGAAAGTACTTGTTTGCTCCTAATGGGGGCTTCATTTGTGCTTTTAATGAACAACTCTTCGTAACGTACTATGTAATGACAGGAACTTGCTTATTGTAAGAATACTTGTATATGAACATCGTTTTATGTTAATTGATAACAGCTGTTAATCATTCGAAAACTATTGGGAAAGTATTTGGTATTCAATTCGATTTGCTTCTGGCATTATTCGATTCATATTCGATTCGGTCTCGTGAATCGCTATTCGCACACCCCTAGAACCTGGATCGTGGGTGGGATTGAGGCCAGCTGGGAGCGGTAACTTGTAGCTTGTCATTTAGTGCGGCGTGTTTAGTGTGGGGAGGCTGTAGGTGTTTTTGACAATATACTGGGAAGTAAAGGCTTTGCTTTACATTGTATTTTGTTACACAATATCGAGCAGCAGTTCGGAAGGTGTATTTGTTTGCTGGATACATTAGCAGGAAGGCAGTCATGATGACTGCATCTCTGTGTGTTAAAATTGTGACAGTTTGCTTTAAGTCAGCAAGAATCCTGCTTTTCATTGCGTTAATTTATGTTGCACGGAATCGAGCAGCAAATGAAATGATGGCTGTTCCGTGAAAGGGGGGGGGGGGAGTTGGAAGCATTTCCAATGCTTCCCTCCTCCTTGCTTTAGACCTGCGAGTGGCTCGATGTGGAGTCGGCTAGAAGTTGTCTGTGGTGGAATCGCTGAATTGTTTATGAAATTTGAATGCCAGGTCATGGTGAATTTCATAGTGCAGGGAAGTGCGGCGTGGACGTCTGGCTTATTGAAATGACTCTCTGTGCCATTTTAAGAAACTGCCGACTGTTATGGACCACTCCTCAGTAATCTGTTTCACAGTTTTGGCTAGCCTCTGCCAGGGGGGCTATGTATTTCAGGACCAAGTAGACACATAATAGCATTATACGATACTGCAAAGGAAATGGAATGCTGCAGTGCTGCTAGCAACAAGTTTGCTTGAAGTTTCATTGCACGAAAAGGGAATTGACTGAGTGCATATTTTGCAGCGGGTGCATCACAGGCTGCTTTTGAAACACAGAATCTCTTGTTGTGCCAAGTGTAGGATTAGTACTTCAGAATTAAGAGAATTGTTTCAGTGTAATTCTTGGGTGTTCAGAGTGGTTCTTTTTTTGTTGCCCTTTATTTCCTTGTTGCCTTCTGGCTATTGGTATTCACTGTAATGCCATGGCACGAAATAGCATTGCGCACATGTTCTCGCATTGTTGAACCCTCTGGGGCAGAACAGTGCAATTCAAGCCAGTTGCTCCGAGACCATGCTGTGTACTTTGCCGTCTCGAAGTTTTAGCCATATTGAGGTACATTGGTATTGCTTTAGCAGGAGAGAACACCTTTCTTCACATTCAGCCAAAGGATTTATATTCATTTTGTTGGATACCAGACACTCAGTCAGGGCACGGCAATTTGTATAGCTTGATTTCATCATTCTAGGCTTGGTTGGAACATTGAGCTTACAAGAGTTCTGTGAAATGAGCTTTTGTGAGAGATACCATGTGCAATCTCGCGATTGCTGATGCCTTTTGTTTCTTTTTAATCTTTGTTTGAATGGCTAAGAGACATGTTTTTCTTAGTGGGGTCAGTTTATAGATTCTGCCTGTTGTTACTGCTTTTTTTCCCCTCCTCTGCTGTTTCCATTTTGTGAGACATTTGTAGCAAGACATTCCGATCTTCTTACATGTGTTGCATGACTGCTGTGCGAAAAGGCACGGTGTGTTTATTAGTTTAGTTTCTGAAGGAGACCGCCAGCCATCACATTCAGCATCATGTCTGCGTTGAAAAATAAATCATACACTCATCATCAAGTCATCAATGTGGATTGCATTTTCTTTTTTCTCTTTCATTTCATGTGCTAGTTCACTGCGGCAATGCCATTGGAGTTCACCAGGGATCTGATTAACTAGCCACAACCTGTTGATTAAAACTTATAAGCCTAGTGTTGTAGCTGTTGCTGTTAGTCACATTCAGGAAGAACTTTGAATTAATCCAATATGACTCGTGCTCTCCACAGCTCGGCTATTCTGCTTGCATAGTGCTTTTGGCTTGCCATAAATTCGGCTGGATTGTCAACTGATTCGTTTAGATGCTTTCAATTTTGAGTGACGTGGCATGTAGGGTGACACCTTGCTAAAGTGACGGGAGCCTGTCAGTGCACTGGCGACATGAATAGAACATGAGGGTGTGTGGTGTGCCGTCACATTGGCTGTGTCGCACATACTTTGATCACATCTGCTTTTTGTCACGCCTGCTTTTCGTCACACCTGCTTTTTTTGTTACATCCACTTTGGCCTCAGTCAGTCAACCCGTGCCAAAAGTGGTGCCCTTGAAAGTGATCGATCCAGACTACGGCTCCTGGCTGGTTAAACATGCGCACAACTGCCTTGTTTGCTTCATTTAGAGCTTTGCTTCTCAACACATCTTCTGGTTTCATCAGTTCTGTTCCATTTCGCTATTGGGTTAGTTTTTGGGCAGCTTTTGCCACATTGCCCTGTCATTCACCCATTCCTTGTTCCGCCTCTTGGCGTTGAGCTTTTTCCCAGTATCATCTCGGCACCTTGCTCGCAGTCACTTTGTTTCTTCCTGTCACTACAGTCAGTCAGGTCGTCATCGCATCGTTGATTTTGTGGGAAGATGCGTCTCTGACGATCAAAAATGGCAGAAGGTTATTACCCACACAACATGTAGATAATGATCAATTTTTGTTCTGTGAAAGGTGCATTGTGTTTTTTTAGAGGAGTGCTTAAAATCTTGACATTGGTAGTGTTGCTTTTGGCAACCAGCACAAGGACATGCATGCACAGATGTGCACAGACGAGTACAAATGTGCAACCGCAGGGCACATTGAGAATTTGCATTCTCATTGTGCAACAAAGAATGTCCTGCTTCCTCTGTTGTGCCTGGCTCTAGGCCCAAAACCTTGCTTAACGGGTTGACTAGGGCAATGCTGGAATCTAACGGCAAACCATATCATGTAGCTGCTATAATCATTAATTGACAAACAACCAAGGTTAAAACTCTGTTAAAGCATTTACGACTAGGCAACTGATGGCAAGGAATGAACCAGTACTGTTGAACCTCGTTATAATGAACCTGTATCCGTACACAAAAATACCTTCGTTATATTCAATATGTTGGTGAGAAGCATGTTACATTTAATTTGTTATATCCGATAATTTGTTGTATTTGTGTTTATTATATTGAGGTTCAACTGTAGTTTGTTGGCAAATACTGTCACCCAAGCCAGTTCCTAAGTTGCCTTGCTTGCAAATAGGCTGCAATCGTCCATCTCCAAATTCATACCACATCCCACATAGGGTGGTCGTTGTGAGATGGCTACCGATTGTGCAAATCATTCTAATAATGCTTGAGTGCCTGATTGTTTGGCCATATTCAAATGGTTGAAATAGTAAAGCATCAAATTCTTAAATTCAACACTAATCAAGTGGTAGGGGGAGATGTTAAATTTATTTTTGAAATCTTAAATAGGGCTGCAGTCGTGAAAGTATCACCTAGTGGAGCGCAAACCGCAAGTGTTACATGCGTGGTTGTGATTTGCTTTGTAGTAGGTCTAGAGTCCGCGATGAAAGACTACTTGAATGTTAATCGCTCGATAGGCATTGCGTAGGTGTACGGGGAGCTGTGCGCAGAACTGGGTGTGGTTACAATGCAGTGCGAAAAGTTATGTGCATAACTGTTGGCATTCTTGCATTCGCCTTATCATCGCCTCTTTTGTTTCAGCGCTGTTTGATGCTGTGCTTATTAATTTTTCACTACTTCAGCTGGGAAGTCGCCTGCCTGTAACAGCTAGTATTCAAACAATGCACCCATGTCTCGAAATGAATTCCTGAAATCTGATGCCATACGTTTGTTGGTTTATTATGCACGGTGAGCTGCATTTTCACGGCAGGGGTGAGACGCTTGAGTCTTTTATTTATTGTTTTTAAATATTTACAAAGGTTTCTGGTGTCCCATCTCGCGTGCCGGCTCTCGAACATCGAGGACTGCTGTCTCCTTTCCCTTGTTGTTAGATGTATTTCACTTGGAAATTGTGCATTGCCCGCAGGTCTTCTTTTCTAGCTTTGAAGGGGTAGCACAGGACACTCGCGACAATCTTCTGTCTCTACCATGACAATGACATGCTCTCTATTAAGCTATGAGTATGTCATGGGAGGGAGTGAAGTTATTTATGGCATGTTTTTTTTTTTTTGTTCAGCCGTGTTTATAGAATATGGTTTCATTTATGTTTTCTAGCAACCTATGGCATGATTTTTTCTTTTTTCATTGTGAGTTTTTGTTTTTCCAGAAAGTATGTGATTATTTCTTGTGTGACGGCTCCTCTAGAGCCTGTGTGCTCTGTTTGCCTGCATTGATTCAAGTTTGTGATTTGTTTTTCTGAACTGTCACTAGTTTTTTTTTTTTTTTCTTATGCGTGTGGGCATCAGGTTGCCTGCGGTTTTCTGACAGCGCCATTTGCGTACATTAATTATGCCCTAAGGCGTAGGCATTTTTTTTTATTTGCATCTAGCACAGGCAGTCCCTGGAGCTTACCTTTTTTTTTTGTTTGTGCGTGTGTGTGAATGAAATTTTCTTATGCGAATAACAATGTCTGCTTAAGCTGTTAGATTGTTGCGCACCTTTTTATGAAATTTTCAAATTGTGAGGTGTGATTCATTCTTATTATTCTGCATCCAATTTTTCTTTCCACCCTTTCTGTCATCATCACTTTCCCTACTTTCTGGTGTTCGAGATGTTCATCAATGTAGTCCAGCTGCCACTTTTGGGCAGTTGTAAGCTTGTACAAATTAATTGTAAAAAATTTGGTTATTGGTGTCAGAATTAGAGCTTTGTTCATTTGCAGCACTTTTTTTTGTGTGTGTGTGTGAATTGTCATTTTGTGGAGTGCCATTTAAGTTGACCAATTTCCACGTGTCTCGCGATGTACGCAGGGCTTCTTCCCTCTCGGGTTGTTTGCTGCGTAGACGTGAATTGCCTCGGAATTTTGATTTCGCACATTGTCATGTCCTCAGCCAGAAAGCAAATCATTCCATTCATGTTGTTTTGTGTTGCATTCTTTTTTCTTTGTTCACTTTATATATTCGCACAAACTTCTAGTGTTGCCGAATTTGTCACAAGCACTTTCCATACTGTAGGAGGATAGTGAAATGGAATACTGACACTTCCAGCAAGCCCCCTCTTCAATACAATGATTGATGTTCACCGAGGCTCTCCGATATTTTTCGTTTTGTAGTACATGCACTGGCATGACATATTATTTAAACAGCAATCTCAAGAATTTAAACACTGTTTTCAATATAGTGTGCGTGAATTCAAGGTGAGGAAATATAAATTCAGCAAGTTGCGAGATAGGGATTGCATATTTATTTATTTCAAATTTTGGGTTTTGCCTTCACTTAGAGATTTATAGGATCTTTCATTGCGGAACATGAATGACAGAAAAACAGTTTCAGTATGCCGGTTAACATTTTAATTGAGTTGGTGAGTTTTCGATGGCTGTAGCTATGGGTGGTCACTAATATGACAATTTGAGTTCCCCTCTAAACGTGGCTCATGATGGAAAAAAAAGCAAAAAATGCCTAGTTTACAGAATGTACTTTTCCTGCAAGTAAAATGGGAGTGGCTGAAAGTTCTACTTTTTAAGTTCGAGAGCTGTTTCCAGTTTTGGTGCGATCCAAGTTTGTACCTCCTGAAAGCTTCACTGTGCGAGTTGCTCCATGAATTAGAAATTTAGCTTGCTGTGGCATGCGATGTGATTGCTCCAGCTGCATCTGTACTTACCGAAATGGTTTTCATAGTTTGTCATTTCTCCTTGCTATGTACAAAAGCACGCTATCCTTTTGAGCCCAAGTATGATTTTTCAGGGTGCTTTCTAACACGACAGGTGCCAGGCTATGTACTCCCTGCACGAAGTACAGCTGTACACTGCTGAGTGTTCGCTTCCAAGTTCCTCGGTCTTGTGTGTGTATCTTCAGTTTTAGTCTTGCACCAGTTACCTTGTGACCTGTACAGTGGAACCGAAGCGCACGCTGGCTTGTAACAGCAGTGACACTAGTTGGTGTCTTAAAGAATCTATGAGTGATGTGAAAGGAAACGCTTAAAAGTATACCTCATAGGCAATTTTTTAAATAATTAACTATTAAGATTTCTCAATCACGACGAGCAATGTACGTGCCTCTCCAAGTTAATTTCTGTTTCCTCATTGTGAGGGTTTTTCATGTACATACATTCGTGCAGAAAGTGCTTTGGTCCATGAGCTTGTGCATGTGCTTGGTTTGGAGGTGGCTTAGACTCTTTCTGACGTGCATATTTTTTTGGTAATAAACACTGTAGTGTTTTGTACGTTCAGTCGTATTGTACCCTCACGCCTGCATTCCTTGTAAGCAACTGTGTTTGTCACAGTGCATGCGCTGAGTTCAAGAGTAGGAGGTGGCAGTGGTTATCTGTGTCCATGCACTATAGAAGGTCTTTTGCTGATAGGCGGGGTTTCTAGAGAAGGTGGTTTCACAAGACGCCAAAGTGCAGACTGGTATGAAGCAGCTGTCTCATTTGCGCGAGAATAATATCAACAGAAAGTGCATCAAAATTATAAGTGTTAATGCCACCCTGTATAGCTCTGTGTTGGCTTGTTCATTTACTGGCTTCTCTGAACTATCTGCTGAATCTTGCAACTGTGGCCGCATGCACATTGTGGTAGTATTGGCACTTTCTCCAGCCAACTGTTATTGGTTCCAGAGGGTGTGTTGTAACTAAACTGTTCTGAAGAGGTCCAAAGCTGCCTCCTGTGTAACTTCTACACCAGTAGAATGATTCCAAGATCCATGGTGAAGTGCGCAGAGATCTAATTAGTGAGCCACTTTAATTGTGGACAGTGCTGTAATAGACAAGAAAAAAGAAACAGATGCGCACCACTATGCGTCGTCTGCTTCTCCGAGTGTCCGTTCTGCGCACTCCTTCTGTTTAGTTTCATTGCTGCTTCCATGCAGAACCAACTATAGTGCAGAAATTTGCAGTCTTTTCTTGGGTCTTGTCAAGCCAGTACATAAATTGCTTGTTTTTCTTTGGTAATCATTTAATCACCTTTATCGCAGGCAATCAAGGCACCACATTAAGAGCTATCAAACAGACTGCACATATACATAGTTCTTTAGTAGTTGCTGATTTGAGCTGCTGTTTCAGGATCATAAGAAACTTAATTCCAATCACTTCCCATCTGTGCTCGGCATTTTTGCCGTCAAAAGTGGGCTGTAGAACATTGTGACCATGCGCTTGACCCCTACCCCTTCTCTCAGAAGAACTGGAAGTTTCTGTCTTATTCCTTTATTATTTCCTTTTCATTCTACATTTGCCTGTACCACAACCAGATTCACTGTTGCCACGGTTTCATTCGGCTCGACCCTCATTTGAGCGTGCATTTTGCTTGAATTACTGAACACTGCGACCGTGCTTGCATTTGGGGATAGCGCACGTCAGAGTGGCAGACACGCCTCTTGCACCACTTTTTTTTTTTAATTATTACATTGTGTCTGCTGTGTGCTTATGATGGTGACAGTTGTTGGGTGCATTGTAGTGGGAGGAGAGCACATGCTGTTTATTAGCCTTTCTCTTTTTGGCAATGTACAGAAGCATGTTTACACGCGCACTGGACCCACTTTGTGTATGATAATGTTAACGCCTGACCGCCACTCGTCCCCTTTGCGTGGTCTCTCGCATTGGCGTGGGCCTATTTATCGAATGTATGTACGAGTGTGCATCTGAAGCTGTGTAGATACTATACCTTACTGCTGGTATTTCTATGTACCATAGGAAATAAAGATCATTTTCAACAATGGCGTTTCATGCTGGCTTCGACTTTCAGGAGGAACAATCTTTCATGGCATTTCTCTAGTAAGTTTTGTACGTATTCTCAGTTCCTAGTAGCTATATCTTCCGCTTTTGAAAGCAAAGAATCATGAAGGTTAGACAAGATGCGCAAGGAGGAAGGAAGGAAAGAGTGGACAAGGAAAGGCAGGGAGGTTAACCAGTTCAGCACAACAGGTTTGCTACCCTACACATGGAAGCGGGATGAGGGGGAATGAAAGATGGGGAGGAGAGAGAGAGAGCACACAGCACAGCGCACACATTGTAAGTCACAGTCCGTCACTCTTGCGTGGTACGTGACATCGGTGTCACAGCCGCTCGTCCAAGCCCGTTTCTTTTAAAAACCTAAGTAGTCCCTTCGTCGCCTTCAGCTGCGATGTCTTCTGTCGACAACATGTGAGAATCACTTCAACTATCACAAGGAGGATGGATAGAACATACCACTGTTGAATCACTGAACTTGTACTTCTAATGTGCATAATGTACAGGAAATACGTGCACGTTTTAATCGCAAAATGTGACAAACATTTGTGAGCAGAATTTACAAGAGTGTGGATGCATGTTGCATGTCTACACTGCAATGGGTGCAGGAGCTAGTTAGCATTTTAACTTGTCGGACCACTCATATCTTCTGTATTGACTATGCTGGACTTGGAGAATTTCAAACAGCACAGCTAACAGCGACAAGCTGCGAAGCGCTAAGGGCCCAATCGGCAGTGCGAAACTTTTGACTGTTGCTTGCTTTCCTACGCAAGTGAAGGCAAGTGTAATGAATTTGCATGCACTGCAGAGGTGATGTTACTCTACACCTTCGTTGTCGTTTTACACGTCGCACTGTAGTTTCCTACGAAACATTGTAGAGGCGAAGTGAAGCTGTGTGCAGGCCCAGCGTTATTGTTGCTTCACGTGACGTTCACGTACGATTTATCTAGACCCTGCGATACATGTGCGTGCTTCGCACTTGCATCGCAATCTGTAAAGTTCAATGCAGGCTTCCTTCATTGAGGATCAAAATCGTTCGTATGAGCTAGGCTCAACAAGTGCTGCCGGTTTTCGCCTGGACTTTGTATGTCAAATGTCAAGTAGTGCATTTCCACCATTTCAGAGGCAGATATTACTTGCGTGAATAAACATATTACTCAATCATCTAACAATTTCATGATTATTTAAGTTGCTTACGGTACATGTTGCAGTATTGGAATTGAAATATGTCAGTGCTGGATCGTGTCATGTTCATGTAGCAAATGTGTCGCGAAATATATTGGCATAACTAGACAATTGCACAGTGTGTGAAAAAGGCATTTTTGCAAGCGGCCTAGATTAGTGAAAAAGTCGTTTCAGCTGATACTTTCCTCTTTCCGACGTAACCACTATTAAATAGATTGCTTAATTGTTACCGTGACACATATTGGGAAATATGCATCAATCGAAAGGATAAATAAAAGGGTTACATGGTCAAGCAAAGAGCGTGCAACGCAAACCACCGTTGCAAACGAAATCAAAACTTGTTGCAGACGATGCGCAGTGTGCTGCCCTCTAGTGTTTTTTAACAGCATTCCTTTTATCAACGAACGAGTTCCGGTCACGAGTTCCGGTGTTTTGACGGCATGTTTGACGGGCACGTTGTGCCCGCGTGTTTGCCAGCCGTGTTTCATCGGTCGCAAAAGTAAGCGAACACGTCGAGCACCTCGAAACTGCCCGTCTCGTTTTCGATTGCGCATCCGTGACCAGCGCTATTTGCTCCGAGACATGGCGAACTTTCTCTCGCACGACAACATTGCCCAGGCGGGCGATACGTGTGTGGTGTACTGCACTTTCGCGCACATGTACTCCGTCAAGCTTGCGTGCGGCGATGTGTTTCAGACAAAGTACGGCGCGCTGAAGCACGACGACGTGATCGGGCGTACGTACGGCACCAAGGTGCAGTGCTCGCGCGGATACGTGTATGTGCTGCGCGCTACGCCGGAGCTATGGACACTGACGTTACCGCACAGGACGCAGATCGTCTACACCCGCGACATCAGCCTGGTGACGCTACAACTCGACCTGAAACCCGGCTCGGTCGTCTGCGAAGTCGGTAAGTCCGCCGAAGTCGTCGTGACACGAAGCGGTTGACCGGAGCACGCGAATCGGCAATGATGCCGGAAAGCGGCCATCTAAGCTGGCGTGCGACTGTCTTTCCAGAAGCAGAGAACGTTGAGGTATGGTTTACATTACCGGTACGCAATAGATACACCGCGGTAAGCGTGAGCGAATGTTCCCGCCTACGCGTTCTCTGTTAAAGCCGCACCGTGGTTTCCGGGCCGCCAGCCAGCGCAACCGTTGTACGAGTTGCACGTTGCTGATGCAATTACAAGCTCTGCCTGCAGGGCAAATCACGCAGGGCCAAAGACATCGCTCACCGTGTTCCCATAGAATTGTATGCGTGCGTCATTTCCTCTCCTAGACACTATGACGCCTAACAGGGCGGTAAGATATATCTTACGAAAGCGCGTACTTGTGGCTCTTTACTACATACACCACATACAGGGTTTCTCTGAATGCGCTGCCCCCACATACTCACCACTACTCACTTACTCACTAGTACTGATGTGTAGCCTACAGCTTGGAAAGCCTGTAAGCTGGTTAGCGTCGTCGTAGTACTATGCGAACTATGTAATCTGGCAAACCTAGTCCGTACTGGTGAGTAATTCGTGTACTGCTGTGGTGCTTGTGGGGGGGTTATGTTTTTTAAAGCGGACTTTTGTTTGCATCTTTTTCTTAGCACACGAACATCTTAGAACACTGCAAGAAGGTACGGAAATACTACCTAGGACCACACAGAAGACTAAGAAGGGAATAAGCAGTAACACGGAGAAGACTACAGATAGGAACATACATGCACGCAACTCTATTACATGCAATGTACCCTGGCACATATCGGAGAGACCGCAAATACTGCACAGACACACCCAACACCCTCAACCACATGGTATGGGGGTGCACGAACAATCTGACGACACTACAAGTACAGCAACCATCAGAAGACCAGTGGTAGGCTCTGCTGACGTGCTGGGATCGTGAAGACCAGCTTCAGCTGGTGGACAGCACCATGCTGTCGGCAGAGAGCCTTGGTTTCCTGCAAAAAGGAGGCCTACCACCCATGGCAACATGAGCTTGGTCGTTACAATAAAGTTTATTCCATCACCCCAGCCCCCCACTTTGTGGGTGCTTGCAGCCATCGTACATCACCTTCATCCTCGTGGTTGACACACACAACTACAGGTTAGAGGGCTGTGCTCATGTCAACCACTACAGCTGCTACCTCGCAAACTCAAACAATTAGGATCCAACATTGTGTTGAATCTGTGTGCTTATTTTTTTATTTTTTTTCACGCTGCATAGTCACAGGTTGTTGCTGTCTCAGTGGTCATGCATGTTTTGCAATGAAAATCATGACCCAGGCTACTGTGGACCCACTTGAAGTGCTCATTTCAGTACTCATTCACAATTTCTAGAAAAGTGAAAAAACTATTTCCGAAAGTAGCAAGGCAAGCACGCACTTCTCCTCCAATGTTATTAATCGCATGCTTGCAAGAAGTATTTAAGATGCTAGATTGGGAAGTATTAGGTGTAAAGGTGAATGGGGTATGCCTCCATAACCTGCCATTTGCAGATGATGTCCTGTTGAGCAGTGTTGGAGAAGACTTGCCACGTGAGATTTAGGACCTGAAATGAAAAGCCCACACGGACCACAGGCTCGCTGGAAAAACTGAATTTATAATTCACACGCACAGACTAAGATCGATGAGTGCACAGGAAAGGTTGCAGTGCCAAGTTTGGACTGCAGTCCTATTTTTTTTAAGTAACATTCATAGGTGGGGAAGAAAATTGGCTGTGTAATGCAGAATTCCTGTTCTGTATACTTTTGCTCAGGGGAGTACACTCGTCTATGCCAAGCAACCGTGGGTCACCCAGCCATGAGAAAGAAACCAGTTGAATAAAATGTTCCAGATCTGTGCACGGGGGGGTGCTAGTGTCTACCGAGTTGTACACCTCTAATAGCCAGCTATTCAGTAGGCTTGGTTAAAAGAAACAAAACAAACCATAAACACGCAACCATTAACCCTTTCCTGTATTTTTGATTTCTTGGTAATATTATTTCTGGTGATGTGAGCAACTGTAACAACATTCGTAATGCAGGATTTTTGACATTGCACGTCGTCCGCTTTCGCGCTTTTCCAAGAACACTCGGTGCCATCGAGCACTGCCGCCCAAATGCATTGCGCGCCGGCAAGGGCGAACGCATAGAAACGTGCCATGCAGCAACCGGGATCCTCTCCTGCGCTTCTTTCCGGACACGCTGCACCATCTAGTGGCGCTGCCGAGAAGTGTGCGTGTGGCCTCCGAGATGAGAAGCGGGACGCTCCGGTGCTTTCAAACGCTGAGAATCGTTCCCTTGCTTGGCACACAGCCAGTGGCACGTACTCGGTGATTCAAGTTGGTGAGAGGTTCACTGAAAAGCTGTGCACCTACCCGGTGCACTGCTACGCAGCCTGCTATAGCATCGGGTTTTTGTCATTGAGGAACCCTCGTGATGTGGGTTTAATTTTGCTCAGCATCGGAGAAACTTGAGGAATATTTTTCGTCATTGTAGGAGCGGCACATTCCCAGTGGCACATACCTAGTTACCCAAATTGGCGTCAGACTTTTTTTTTTTAAACAGTGCTACCTCCGCAGCCCCGCGTCCACTGTGACACCCATGTTGGCATGAATAAGGTTTGTTGAAGCGTGGCACATATACACACATTGCCACATACTCGGTTACCTAAGTTGTTACGACGGTTCATTTCGAACCCTGTTCCCTAAGCAGAGCAGCCCGATGTGCTACCCATTGACCTAGGTAGGCGGGAAAACGGTCAGATACAAACATACATAGATACTTGGCCCCCCGGAAAGTGCATGAAGTGCCCTAAGAATGCTAACACATAAAGAAACAGGCGTGTTGCAAATGTGCGATGGATAACCACTGGTATTTCTGCATGACAGAATGCATGTAAAGCCAAGGAGGGAGGGACGATAGTAATTGGAGATGTCATGGAGGAGTATTTCCTGGACTTAAAATAGGCTGATGATGGTGATTTTTCCTATGTGAAGTTAGGGCTACTTCTGCGATTTATTTTGCATCGACATTGGGAATGCAGTCAAACATCGATATAACGAACCTCGATTTAATGAAATTTGCAATGTAACGAACTATTTTTATTTCCCCATCTTAGTTCTATTGAATTAACGAAACCTCGATGTAATGAAATTCTCGATATAAGGATGTTTTTCGTTGCAAATACAGCTTCGTTACATCGAGGCTTGACTGTGCCGGTTGTAGGAGGTGTAGTAGACATACATGAGAAAAATTACTGGTGACTGACCTCCTGTGGCTATGCTTATTTTGTAAGTACAAGGATAATGTGCATGACAAGTACATGATGAAGGCCGGTACCCGTAGACACAAATACTTGAAATGTTCAAAAGTATTTGTTGGTAAAGGCAATCAAGTCAACCAGCATAAGTGTAAACACTTGGGTTTCTTTTGTATTGCTTCACTGACGTTTCTGTGCTGTAATATTATATTCATGGCATACTCGTGAGACATCTCCACCCTAAACATTTTTATGCTGTAGACCAGTCTTGCCTCCACCTTCTTTATTTACTTGTTTTATATCTGCCCATATTTAGGATTGACAGATGGAAGAGACACATGCCTTTTTGGTGTAGTTAATGACACAATGTAGTTAAGGCGCTAGATGTTAACCCTTCAAGGAGCTGAGTCCACAATTGTGTGCGATATGATTAGTGCATCAAAAGCAATATCATTGATGAAAGTAATGATATTAAAAATGTGTCGCATAAATCTTGACACTTCTGATCAGAAATGCACTGTAAATTTTAATAACATGTGCAACATGTTTTAATAAAATGATTGGGAAGGTGGATGGCTAGGCTTTCTTGCTCGATGTATGTCATCGTACGTAGAGTGTTCATTTCTTTCATTGTTTTTCATGTCTTTCACAATGTGTTGCACCAGTCATGATTTCCAAGTGGCTGGATAGGTGCAATTCAAGCCCGCTAGACATGAAATATTTGATGTTATCACATGTGATGTTCCTGCAGGGAGATTTCACTTGGAGTAGACATTGTGTAAACTTGACAAAACTAACTAAAGAATTTAAAAT
This sequence comes from Dermacentor silvarum, assembly GCF_013339745.2. Lineage (NCBI taxonomy): Eukaryota > Metazoa > Arthropoda > Arachnida > Ixodida > Ixodidae > Dermacentor > Dermacentor silvarum. Next base: position 102,370,632 of record NC_051160.1, read on the forward strand.
TCTTAATCTATTCTGCAGCTGTATGCTTTTTTCATTCTGGAGATTCGAGAAATGCGGTGAAAGTACGATTTTATTCGACAGAAATAATTGGTGTCTGAAAGGGTAAAGTTAAAGCTTTCTGTTTGGTTAAAATAGACACCTCTTTTTGTCATTTTATGTACTATAGCTAAATCAAGGAAGACGCATGTGCTGAGAACTTAAGCACGCAGGGGTTGCGGCTTTCACATATCTGATGTTCAGACTCTAGACGGTCCATGTCCCACTTCCTTTCATATTGAAATGCAGTTTCATCCGATTATTCAAGCAATACTTGCTTTGCTTTGCCCAGCATGGCTTCACACCTATTTGTCGGTCAGTATCACTAGGGATATATTTGTAGGATATATAAATATAAACATTGTGGGTACCAGATAGAAACTCCAGCTAACTGGCCCATATAAGCACTGCATGTTGACCTCCAAAGTAGTGCCAGTTTGCGCACTACTGTTGTGCATAATCAAGCAATAAATCACAATATAAAGCATATACATGTAATGCTGCCTCATAGGTATCTCTAATGCATGCAGATCTCTTAAAGGGGCCCAAAACACTTTCTAAACATAAGAAAATGCTGCCGATCTGTACATGAGGCTTCTGTGAACATTCTCATAAAACATTTATTGCTAGTATTAAGTTGATTAAATGAAAAATAGACATATCTGCGATTTCAAAGTGCCGAGGGAGGTGATGCGTGAAAGTGCGTCAGCTGCCTCGTTGTCGGTGCCTTTGATGTGCCGAATATCCGTGGTGAACTCCGATATATAGGCCAGTTGATGAACTTCACGTGCGACGTACTTGGAAGAGTTTGTACGGAAGACATACACCAGAGGCTTATGATCGGTTAGAATATAAAATGGCTGGCCCTCCAAGAAGTGCCGAAAGTGCTGGATGGTGGAGTAAATGGCGAGCAGCTCGCGGCCAAAAACGCTGTAGCGAGTCTCGGCAGGTTGGAGCTTCCGAGAGAAGAAACCCAGTGGGCGCCACTCGGAGTTGATTTTCTGCTGGAGAACAGCGCCGATGGCCACACTGGAAGCATCCACCATGATGCGGGTTGGCACGTTAGTTCTCGGGTGTACGAGAAGTACCGCATCGGCAACGGCTTGTTTAGCAGCCCTGAAAGCAGCGTCAGCTTCGGGAGACCAGGAAATCGCAGATGAGGAGCCCTTGGTCGTGTGAAGAAGGTTAGTCAGTGGGTGTAGAAGCTCAGCGCAGTGCGGAATGAAACGTCAGGAGAAATTCACTAGGCCGAGGAACTCACGCAGCTGGCGTAGGGTAGTGGGTGCTGGGGAAGTCTTTCATGGCCTGGACGTGAGAGGGCAACGGACGAATTCCCAGCTCCGAGATGTGGTGGCCCAGAAACTCGAGCTCGGAAGATCCAAATACGCATTTCTGGGGGTTGACAACCAGGCCAAATTGTTGAAGGCGTTGAAAGAGTTCCCGGAGGTGACGCTCATGATCTTGTGGATTGGGACTCGCGACGAGGATGTCGTCGATGTAGGCAAATACAGCCGGGAGGCCGCGCGTTACCTCGGCAATGAATCGTTGGAACGTTTGAGCTGCGTTCCGTAACCCAAAGGGCATGCGCACATACTCGAACAGGCCGAAGGGTGTAGTATGGCTGTCTTCGGGATATCGGCCGGCTCAACGGGGATTTGGTGATAGGCCTTGACAAGGTCCACCTTACTAAAGATTTTGCATCCCTCCAAATGGCCTGTAAAATCTTGGATGTGTGGAAGGGGGTAGCTATCGTGGACCGTGTGAGCGTTGAGCGCCCGGTAGTCACCGCACGGACGCTAGTCACCCGGTTCTTTCTTGGGCACCAGATGAAGCGGGGAGGCCCAACTGCTGGACGACGGGAGAATAATACCTAGCTGGAGCATGTGCTCGAATTCCCATTTAGCAATGTCCAGACGCTCACCAAAGAGGCGGCGCGGACGGGCTGCGACAGGTGGACCACGCGTGACAATGTGGTGGGTGACGCTGTGCTTGGGAGGCTGATTTAAATTGCAGGGCCTTGTCACCTCAGGGAAGTCTTCGAGGATACGAGCATACGGGCATATTGGGATCAGTGTGCAGATGCCGGTGGGAGCGACAGCCGACAGAACGCCAGGGATCGAGAGGCGCGTCTTGCTATCAATCAGGCGATGGCGGCGCATGCTGACGTCAAGGTCGAAATGAGTCAGGAAGTCGGAACCGAGGATAGGCTGATGGACGTCGGCTACGATGAAGACCCACCGGAATGTGCGCCGCAGGCCTAGGTCGAGAGTGAGGGACCGCAGACCATACGTGGCGATGGAAGTAGAGTTTGTCGCGCGGAGTGTAGGTCCAGGTGACTTAGAAGCGCGGTCACACTTGGAGGACGGCAGTACACTGACCTCGGCACCCGTGTCTACAAGGAACCGCAGGCCGGAAATGCGATCCATGACTATGAAAAGGCGGCCGGGTTGTAAGGCGAGGTCACATGCCGCCGTCAGTGATCTCGCGGTGCGTTTCCCGACCATTCGCATGGGGACTTGCACTGACGGGCGCGGTGCTGGAAAGTGCGATGGTACCAGCAGATAGGCAAGCGTCGAGGACTGCGCGAGCGGTGACTGGTCGGGGAAGAAGGACGGCGGCTGGGACATGAGGTGGAGCCGCGCTGGTCATGGGAGGACGTCCGAAGGGCGTCGAGGACTGCGCGAGCTGGTCGATCCGGGACTCTAAGCGTGCCATTGTTGAGGACTGTGGCATTGAAGAGAGGGCGGCGACTGAAGGAGAAGTCGCGTCGTGAATTCGATCAGCGAACTGGGCGAGGCGGTCGAGGGTGAAGTCCTCTGTAGCGGCCAAGACAAGGCGGGTGGACTGTGGTAAGCGCTGCAGGAAGAGCTCCCTCAACAGCGCACTGTTCGAGTCGACGTTGCTTGTGCCCAGGAGCTGTCGCATGCTGTTGAGCAGCTGGGAAGGGCGGCGATCTCCAAGGTCCTCGGAGGTAAGCAGCTGCTGGATGCACGCGCTCTCAGACGCCGTGGTACGTTCCAAAATGCTCTGCTTCAGTTGCTGGTATGGGGCATCACTCAAAGGTGCAGCGATAACGTCTGCCACTTCTTGAGCCACCTCAGGAGACAGGTTGCAAAGTAAGTGGCGAAACCGCGAAGTCTCCGAGGTGATGTGGTGCAGATCGAAGGTGGCTTCGACCTGGGCGAACCAAACCTGCGGGTTGTGGCGCCAGAACGTGGGCAGGTGGAGCTGTAGAGCTGCGACGTCATGTGGGCAGGAGGTAGCGTCAGGCGGAAGGTTACCTGAGGGCGGGAGGTTGCTGGGGTCGGTCATCACGTCCGGGTCACCACTGTCGGGAACCGAGGGGTCGCAGCGGAGCGCCAGAACAAGAGGACCAGCTCAGCAGGCTTTCAGAACGGACTAGCGCGTGCCGTGCTTGCGCCGCTGGCACGCGCCGCCCAACTTTATTTTTCTCGTCAGTCGCAGCCGGCCCCAAGGCGCCGGCCGAGAGCGCTGACCTTAGCGTTACCGCTTAGCAGCGTCGGTGGGCGCTACAAGACGAAGAAAGTATTTCATTTAGCACTTTCCGTCTATACAATGACAATTGCGCGTAACTAGTTTGCTGCGCGTGGCTTTCGAGATCACACCAGCTTGCTACGTTGTGTCGATATCGCGGCTGCCCCAGGTTGTCATGACAAGCTCTCTCGCCGTAATGCCCCTCTCTGGGGAGATGCTCTGACAGCCACATTATCTGATTGGTCTCTGTGGGTGACATAGCTCCAGGCGCACGCGCGAAGAAACCCGAGCACCCATTTTGCATCGAGAGAGTGCCGCACAGGCCAGAACCGTTAGTAGCATCGTAAAAAAAGAAAAAGCAAGAAAATTTAATAAAGGGATTACGATGCTCCCTTATGCAAAATTTGAGCGCAGCTGTATGCGTGCTTTCATTTCGCGATATATTGGCTGGTGGGGACAATCTGTCTCGTGCGTCACATTGCAAACGGAGTGAAGTGTGGTGCGACTCCCTCGCTAATTTGGAGATCGCGAGAGCCAGCGCGTGGGCGACGCGTGGGCACAATTCACAGCAGCAGACTCCGACAGACATCCCAGACGATGCACACTACTCTGGCGCCATCTCGTAGTCATCGTTTCCGCACTACACTTTTCTTCTCACGCTTTCGTCATACCATCCTCTGCTTTCCGCCTCATGGTTCCGCTGCGGCCTCCTTTCCGGTTTTCTCCTCGCACCCCTTCGCTCTCCCTGCTTTTTTCATCCCTCCGCGTTCACTCTCATCTTTCGCTCGGTTACGAGGTAGGACGGCGACAATCTACACAGGAATGGGTGCCTAAGAGCTGCGCCCTAAAACAAAACAACGAAAATGCCAAACTTTAGTGCGGGGCTTTGTTGCCTTGCCATACCCCCTGTGTAGCTTCCAGTGCGCTGGTGGAGACGAAATGGGAGGAACATCCGAGTGCATCAGTGCGGTAACTATTCTTACTCCACTTATACTTGAAGGCTTCGACAAAAAAATGTGTGGCAGGAAATTCATGAGGTGACGTCCTTTAATAGTGAGGCCATTCTATGATTTGTTAGAAAAGTATTTCAGGACCCCTTTAATGGAATAGTGCGTGATATTCACCACCTTCCTGCACATTTCTTATAATTGGCCTGCCTCCATTCTCAAGCCACTTCATATGTGCCCTTTCCGGGATCAATCCCTCAGAATGGGTATGTGACATTGTGACACAAGGGGTGTGTTACATATGTGTTGTCTGTGCATTCCTTACAATTCTTCCCCCACAATGATCTGACATCGCCTTGGTTCTCGTCACAGTGCAGCGTCTACAATTCACATTGTGTATACATCCACCTTAACTGGTGTTTGCATTTCAGCATAGCTTGTGAACTGTGCGGTGCATAAACAGTACGTGACATTTAAGTTGTGACCTCTGCAATGCATAAGCGTTAAATTAGACTACACATTGCATAAAATGATAATAAAGACAATTATGTGCGTCATATTTACTTGTGTACCATTAGCTGTTTCACAATAGCGTTGCTTCACATAGATTCCAACATGCACATTAGATCTGCATAACTTTACGACAAGTGTCATACATTACTTTTATTCTCGTGGTTGACACAAACAGCTACATGTGACAAGGCTTTGCCAGTGGTGCCCACTACTGCTGCTACCTGACTTACTCAAAACATCTTTTAGGTTCCAGCATTGTGTCGGATTTGGGTGCTCTTTTTTATCCTTACCTATATTGACTGAGAAATTGTCGGCCAATTTATGCATGTCATAAGGAGTTTATTCTGCATTCTCAATGTGGATGTGCTTTTGCTCAATCACATTGATGCCATTTCCTTGTTTATGGAAGCTTGTTTATGGTATCAGTGGCATGTTAGAACGGTGACCTGCTAATTTGTATGTGTTTAGCTTTAAGAAACACCAGTACACACACGAAATCATGGAACGTGACTTTGTACCCTCCACTTGATTGAGGAAGCACTGATAGCTTTAATTTTTGCATGCTTTTTTTTTTTTACAGGCACTGGCAGTGGTTCAATGACACATGCCCTGGCGCGGACTGTGGCACCGAATGGCCACGTGTACACATTCGATTTTCATGAGCATCGTGCCCAGGTGGCCCAGAAGGAATTTCAAGAGCACGGCCTGGACTCAGTTGTGACTTGTGCACACCGCGATGTCTGCCAAGATGGCTTTGGCATTGAGGGACTCGCTGATGCTGTTTTTCTGGACTTACCTCACCCCTGGAAAGCTGTGGATGCTGCTGCTGCAGCGCTGAAACCAGGCTGTGGTGAGCAGAACAGCTTAAATAGTTTTTCAGCTGTGCTGGTTATGGGCCCTTTCAGGCACACCGTGGCCTCCATGTATTAGTGACCTAGCCAGGAATTTCTTCTGGGGTGTTGGGGGGGGGGGGGGCATGGGCCAGGTGTGCCTCCCACCTCCTGGCTATGCCCCTGCCCTGTAAACAAAAAACTTGCATGCCCTGCATGCTAAAGATAGTAAATAACCATCAACGGAACCTACTGGTTATGCTTGTTCATCCAACAACTTGGGGCTTTTAACCATGGAGGAAGGGCAAAAAAAACCTGGGAGGAGCGTCACGTGACAACGTTGAAGCTTAGTCATAAATACATATAAAGCCAAGAGAACATCCATCCCTACCACCAAGCTCATGGGAAATAGGCTCGCACCACGTGATATGCAAGGAGTAACTTGTATCCAGGGGGTGCTCAGAGAGTGCAGGAGTCGGTGGCAAAGGTCGATTGGTTTCAGGCGAGAGACGTGAACGCTTTCTGTAGTGCGGCGGCGGCGGTAAGTAGCTGAGCTGACAGGAGTGACGTGGTAGTTAACGGCCGAAGTTCTTTGCAAAACGGTGTAGGGGCCAAGATATCTATGAAGAAATTTTTCATAGAGCCCTGGTGCGCGAACAAGTGTCCACAAAAGAAATTCGTCGCCTGGGCGGAATGAAGCAACACGACGCGTTGCACCATAGCTAATTTTATTTTTGTCCTGCATGGTAGCGGTGTTGGCGTGGGCAATTTCACGGCAGCGGGCGATGTGAGCAGCAAATTCTTCTGGAAGAGACGCGGATGGAGTAGCAGGGGCTGAAAGGAGTGTAGTGTCCAAGACAAAAGACGGCGCACGACCGTACACAAGGAAGAAGGGACTGTAATTAGTTGTGCATTGGACGGCAGTATTGTAAGCCAACGTCATGGTAGGTAGAATGGTGTCCCAGTTCGTGTGATCGGGTCGAACATACATAGACATCATGTTGGACAAAGTTCGATGAAGACCACTTTTTTTGTGGATGGTACGCTGATGTGGTCTTACGGGTGGTGTCAGAGGCCTGGAGGACTTCACGAAGCGCATGCAAAAGGAACGTCTTGCCACGGTCACTCAGGAGGACACGAGGTGTGCCGTGGCACAAAACGATAGATACAGTGCACAGAAAACTCTGCTACTTTGGAGGCAGTACCTGAGTGAAGAGCTGATGTCTCAGCGTAGCGCGTTAGATGGTTCACTGCGGTAACGAACCAGCAGCGGGCGTGAGCGGGAGGGTTCCGTATGAGTCTATGCTCACATATTTGGAAGGGGGTGGACGGGCATGGTAAAGGCTGGTGAGGACCGGCTGGAAGGGATGTCGAGCGTTTTCTGTTTTGGCATGACGGGCAGGAGCCAACGTATTTGGCGACAGAGGTGGAAAGGCCCGGCCAGAAACAACGTGTTTTTATGCGGTCATAGGTCTTGGGAAAGCCTAAGTGGCCAGCCATCGCTGTCGTCGTGAAATGCTTCTAGTAGGATCATGTACCAAGATTTCAAAATATGCAGATGCCGCCTAGCTGGACAGAACCAAGGTAACATTGCTTGCCGTCGCTTGGAGATACTCAGATTATCTTTTGCATTCTGCATACTTGTGTAATTCGTCTTAATTAATTAATCAACTTCTCACATATTATAATTAGATGAAGTGTCAATGAGAAAATTGTAGGGCAACGTGAAAAACTTCCAATACAGCTTTCTGTCGCTCAATACGTCCTACATAAAAGTGTTTTTCCGAGCGTGAAAGAATCCCACGAATACAGGCAAAGTGCCTCGAGCGGCCAGTCGCGCAGCAATTGCCGACTGCTCGCACTTTCCTCTAGGTGGCATTGCTTTGCTGCGCACTCTTAGAGTGCCTAAAGTCACTGGAAGGGTGCCTGGATGTCAGCGCCACCTTCCGTGGAGAAGCGTGGCATCGAGGCACCCTATAGCGCACTCTGCGCGTTTAGCGCACTTCCACGTGTTTTACCAACGCAGGATTCTCTTCTCCACCTCCAGGTGCCTTCCTCCTCCGGAGCTCGCTTCCTTCGCGGCTTCAAAGTTTGCATCGCCGATATCACTGGCGAGCCATGTAGCCTTGTGTGTATAAGTCACGAGACAAAGGGGCACAATGATTGGTGGGACGTGCCACTGCCAAGCATCGCGACACTTGTGAAAGAGGTATCTGCGGTGGCGAGGGTATAACAATGGGCCATCCATCACCCGTTTTGACACCTGTGCTTAGGCACAGCTGGCGGGAAACCGCCACGCTCATGGAGCCAAACCGCCACGCTCATGGAGCCAAACCACCACGCACATGGAGCCGAAATTGTCGATCTACTTCCGTTGACGGACACGATCTCCTGGAACCTAGCCTATAACAGCGTCGCTGTAAAAAAGACGCGCGCTTGTTTCGATAAGTTGGGAAGGTTCCACTGAGTTAATCTTGACAGGGGCGGTATCATGCCTGTGGAAGAGCCTAGCACACGAAACTTGCGCTTCGAGTGAACTTCATGCGCATGAGCTGCTCTTGCTGATCTCGTTACTTCGCGCCGTTGTAAGGTGCGGACCAGTCGGCTGGTCTATGCTTGCGCGGTACTGTTAAAGAATCGGCCGCTGCGTTGGCAGGCGTCGCAGTCAGTGCCATATTCTATTCCACTGTGGCACAGTGCGACTCAGTGACTGTGACGTCGTGCTGCTCGGTACAAGGTAGCGGCTTCAATTTCGGCCACGAGCAACATCACCTAGATAGCGCAAAGCCTGTCCATTCTGACCCATGTTGTCATGGCACCTGGCTCCAAAATTTCCATTGCCAAGCCTGGCGTGACGAAAGTGGTGATGTCCCAATCACCGCTGCTTACTCGGGAGCATCTCCACTAGATTCTATGGCAGTCAGGCCATGTAGCATGACGTCATGGATCGCAGTGAACAGGCCTTGTGCTATCTAGGTTGTGTTGCCACACGGATCGCATTTCGATGGGGGCGCAATGAAAAAGTACTCCGTCCACCGTGCTTTGGGTGCACTTTAAGGGATACGGACACAAAAGTTAGCGGGTGGTGTCGGAACAAAAGTTGAACTGTTGAAAATGACGAATACAACAAGCTGCTTTGAAAAAAAAGAACAAGAAACCTTTTTTTTTGTGATTTTCTGTTGCACCTTGCCTCCAAGCGGCTGCCAGCAGAAGCTGAAATTTGACGTCTGTCACCTCTACTTGGGAGCAGAAGGGTTGCATGCAGGCGTTGGAGAAGAAATGGATGGAGAAGAAATATGACTGGCAGCACAGCAAACAAGGATTTAATATGAGCAGGATCGGTAAAAGCATAAGGCACACAAAACTAAAGACATAACTCAACCAAAATACTCACTCAATACTAAATACAAAACTGCCAAAAAATACTCTATCTCGGTATCGGAGCCTAGCTCCTTCTTAATGTCTCTAAGTCAGTCCTAGCCCTGACTCACATCAAAGTCTGGCCACCTTAGCCTCATCCTAACAGCGCCGCACTCCAGAAACGCGGGTTCTTATGGACCGTCGGTTTGAAGTTCCCCTCGTCGAGTCCACGTCGTATTCATTCGGGGTGTCGCTGATGCCGTAAGTGCCGACGACTCGCGATTCCGTCGACCTGACCGAGTCCATGGCTGGTGCCCCGGTAGCCGCCACTGACGTGTCAATTGCCTGGTTAGGCTTAACGAAGCGTTCTTCGCCCTCCCTCGATCTGTGTGGCAACCTGCAGCCATGCCTGGGCCTTGCCAGCGTCACGAGCTTCGTGGCCGGGCTCTCCGCACTCCCATCGTCAGAGCATAGCTGATGAAGCGACCTTCCAGTCCAAGAGCCACATCGATAATGCTGCTTCGTTGCTTCTCCCTCGCGGATTACACATCGGTTCGCGTGCCTCGAGCGCTCGCGCGTGCGGCCAAGGGTGGCCACAGTGTTGCCGGAGGTGTCGGTTCCTTGCAGCGTTTGTTTAACCCCTTTTGGTGATCTTCGCACGTGGTCCGTCCCAAACATCCCTGTCGGTGCTCCACGCAGATGATGCGTCTTAAGGCCGTTTCACATGGTGCGATTTTGCAGTGCGATTTTCGCACCGGAAGTGCGATTTCCGTCGCATGCGACGAAAATCGCAGTCGTAGGGACGATTCTGCGATTTTCGGCCGCGACCACCCGGTTGGTCTCAACGTCGCAGCAATCGCTGCGATTTTCCGTCGAAATTATGCCGAGAGGTATTTCGCGGTTGTCACATGTAAAAGGCCGCCTGTGGCGCGAAAAAGAAGAGGAGCACGCGATGCCCGGTGTTCCGAACGGCGCGAGCGCGCGAGGCGCACGAACCGAGGCATAGTCGAGGGATGAACGGCGCTGTCCGTTGAGTTTCGACGTGGCACCGGGTCAGGAAGGTCGCATCTCCAGCTATGTTCTGGCGACGGGAGACTTGGGGGTCTGGTTGAGTCCGCAACGCTGGCCGTCCAAGGTGTGGCCGTCGACCTCGGCAAGTTCGGGTGAGGCTCCTGGACGGGCTGCAGCTTCTCACGGCAGGACCAGGCACCCCAGAGAGGATCCCCCTTCTGCGACAGACCGGCATGTTCGATTCTCCACGGGACGCCACGTCGGCACTCACGAAGAGATTGCGACGCATCCCGACGCTAGGCCTATCCAGGTGGGCCTAAGCAACGCCGAGCGCCATCGCTGACGAGCTGACGAGCTCATCACCGACGATCCGACGAGCTCACCGCCGACAAAAGAGACAACGCGAGACGTTGGCACCTACGGCATCCTCAACGCTTCGGACGAGCACGACACGGACGCGACGAGAACGTCAAGACGACGATCTGTAAGAGACGATCCCGTTTCCGATTTACGACGCAGTTAGGCCGGGGCCAAGGTGGCCAGACTTTGGTGAGAAAAGCTAAGACTGACCGAGAGACTTTAAGGCGGAGCTAGGCTCCGGAAATGAGATAGTCGTTTTCTAGTAGTGTTATATTTAGTTAGAGATTTGGAAGTTCTTTTAAGTAAGCTTATTCGCTGAGTTATGTCTAGTTTTGCGTGCCTTTAGTTGTTTAGTTGTGGTTTTAGTGTTGTGTGTCGCGTGTGTTCACCGTCCCTGTACATATTAAATCCTCGTTTGCTGTGTCGCCAGTCGTGTCTCTCCTCCATCGAGAGTATGCATGCTCGCAGCTCTCTGCACTCCCAAGTAAAGGTGACAAATATTGGCGAGCCTGCCAGGATTGATACGGCCCAGTCACCGATACTCGGGAGTTGTAAAGATGGAATGGGAACGTTTGGCGGCGGTAGCGAAGGATTTAAATATGTCGAAGGAGGAGACGATGGCGTTTTTGAATACACGCAGCAAGAAAAAGAAAAAGAACACCAACGAGAGCGCAAGAAGCACGAACGAGCACGCGTGGAGCAGGAACAACAGCACAAAAGTGAAAAGGAAATTTTGGAATTGAAGCTAAGGTTGGCGGAGATGAACGCCAGATCTCGCGAGGGGTCGATTTCCCCCAGGTCGGCGTCATCCGACTCTACTTCGCCCAGACCAAAGCAGATTTGCCCCAGGAAGTTGATGGCTCCGTTTGATGAGCGCAGAGGTGATTTAGATGCGTATTCGCATCGCGATGAGAGAAAAGCGGTCGGGCAAGGCTGGGCAAGGAACGAGTGGGCTAGCGCCTTAAGCCGATATCGAGTAGGCGAGGCGGCTAGATTAGCGGAGCATGCTACAGCTAAGAAAGCGTATGAGGAACAGATACAGTCTCTTGAGAAAGAGATAGAGAGGAATAAGGATGCTACGAGAGAGAGCACAGGCATCGAAAATAAAAGAGAATGAGGCAGAGAAACAGATAGAAAGCAGGCACGTTAGCGAAATAGAGCAGCCTGACAGCGGAGAGATGTCAAAAGACACAGGCAGAGTAGAGAGCACCTGTGAGGTCATAGTGGAGAAGCGCCCCAGTGAGGAGCCCTTGAAGCATAGTGACCAAGATGAGCAGATGGCTGATATACAGATTAAGGTTTGCTTAAACGCGAAGCAGAAGGTAGTAGAAGGAAAAGCAGCTCCACCTCGGGACGACGGAGCATTAGCGATTGAAGCTTGTGTCAGGGATAACCAAGCATCAGAAATGATACGGCAGTCAACCTCCGAGAGCAATGAGAAAGGTGATGGGTTCCAGAGTTGTCTAAAAGGGGCAGCTTGTAAGGATAGGAAGAACTCGAACGGAATGTGTAAGGGTAGGATAAGGCTGCACAGGACGTTGAAAGCAAGACGGCGTAAGAAGACGCGTGTGCATGAGAATATGGGATGGTCGGGAAGAAAGAATAAGATGAAGAAGCCAAAGTTAAGGCAGAGAGCTTCCAAAATGCACGAGAGATGTGCTAGAGGAGGAAAGAGAAGGAAGCGGGCTATACGTAGAGAAGCATGGGAGCTTAGGGAAAGGAGGAAAAAGTGAACAAGTACAAGCGGTAGGATACGAAAGAAATACCGTTTAGGAATGGCATGCGGAAGATTGTAGTGTTCGGAAATGTGCATAGAGAGAAAACAGTGAAGTAGCACAAATGTATAAGTTATTTGGAGTATTGTACAATATGTTTGGATACGAGATTTATTCATGTAGAAGTGTTTGGGTCAATGAACTTGTGAACATTGCGAACAGTGCAGTGCAGTGTGTGGTGTAAGATGAAATGTGCGCGAAAGTGTGGTGATCAGTAATGAGCCCCGAGTACACAAGAAGTACGCAAGTGAAAGAAGAAGAGTTCAGTTCCCAGCAGAGAAGGCCAACAGTAAGCAGTTTTTTCGGAAAAAACTCTTGAAGAGGGGGCCTATGTCACATGTAAGAGGCTGCCTGTGGCGCGAAAAAGAAGAGGAGCACGCGATGCCCGGTGTTCCGAACGGCGCGAGCGCGTGAGGCGCACGAACCGAGGCATAGTCGAGGGATGAACGGCGCTGTCCGTTGAGTTTCGACGTGGCACCGGGTCAGGAAGGTCGCATCTCCAGCTATGTTCTGGCAACGGGAGACTTGGGGGTCTGGTTGAGTCCGCGACGCTGGCCGTCCAAGGTGTGGCCGTCGACCTCGGCAAGTTCGGGCGAGGCTCCTGGACGGGCTGCAGCTTCTCACGGCAGGACCAGGCACCCCAGAGAGGATCCCCCTTCTGCTACAGACCGGCACGTTCGATTCTCCACGGGACGCCACGTCGGCACTCACGAAGAGATTGCGACGCATCCCGACGCTAGGCCTATCCAGGTGGGCCTAAGCAACGCCGAGCGCCATCGCTGACGAGCTGACGAGCTCATCACCGACGAGCGACGAGCTCACCGCCGACAAAAGAGACAACGCGAGACGTCGGCACCTACGGCATCCTCAACGCTTCGGACGAGCACGACACGGACGCGACGAGAACGTCAAGACAACGATCTGTAAGAGACGATCCCGTTTCCGATTTACGACGCAGTTAGGCCGGGGCCAAGGTGGCCAGACTTTGGTGAGAAAAGCTAAGACTGACCGAGAGACTTTAAGGCGGAGCTAGGCTCCGGAAATGAGATAGTCGTTTTCTAGTAGTGTTATATTTAGTTAGAGATTTGGAAGTTCTTTTAAGTAAGCTTTTTCGCTGAGTTATGTCTAGTTTTGCGTGCCTTTAGTTGTTTAGTTGTGGTTCTAGTGTTGTGTGTCGCGTGTGTTCACCGTCCCTGTACATATTAAATCCTCATTTGCTGTGCCGCCAGTCGTGTCTCTCCTCCATCGAGAGTAGCGCATGCTCGCAGCTCTCCGCACTCCCAAGTAAAGGTGACAGCGGTCTGTTTTGGAAAATGGCGGCGGTCGCTCAACGCAACGTTTATAGATACTTTTTTGTCTATAAATATTGGCTCAACAAGCCTCGAACAGTGCAACTAATTGAATGGGTCCTTGGATTGCCCAATCGGTACGTTACATCAGCACTGACACGCGAACAGTGCAGATAAAAACTCAAAGGTCAAATTTGGTTCTGTGATGTCTATGCGTTTGCTGACATGCTACGTTGCTAATCTGGCGACGCTGTTTTTTGCGTTGGCTTCGGGTGCTGATAGTACATACTTTTGCGTGATTTTCCGTTATTCACACTCGCTGCGAGTTGGTAAATACTACAGGTGTCTCTCACGGGAAGGCATGGCCTTCGGATGTCGTCCCAATTTTCTGGTTCTGGAGACAACTCGTGATATACGAAGACGCCACAGTTTTATCGCGGTATGCTTTTATGGACGGAACAATTTAAAGAATATGCAACTACGGACAAATGCTATGGTCAATAGGTCACGCTATACGCACGACCATTTAGTTACAGTCGGTTGGTTAGGGCTTTCATGCGCATTTTCCCGAATGAATTATCTCATTTCAAGGTTCTGTTACTTCCGCTGCGAGACACAAAGCGAACGTGCAAACTGAATATCGTAATGAATTCATAACATATCGTAACAATAGCATATTTAACGCTTTGACTGGGAATAAACAGTATTGCCAATTTGTTTTCGAAGCAATATTTAAATAGCTTTTTTTCTCATTTTTCTGATGCATCATTTTTCTCCTGAATAAAAAAACCAATAAACCTTCAGTGTGTTGCATACATTGTATCCTTACTGCATCTGTATTAACCCTCGCATTAAAAGGTAATTGCAAATTTCGCTTACTTCAGCGATTCGAAATACTTGTGATTATGCTGGTTGTAACATATCGCTGTGCTCTAAGGAACTACTTCGCCATAAACATTCCTGCCTTTTCTTGCTTCTCTGTCTCTACTTCCTGTAAAACACATGCAATAATGCGAAAAGTAGGCAAACGCCTTGTTTTTGCAAGCAGTAGATAACTCATTAAACAAAAGCAGATCAAAATTGTGCAGTGAAGTCAGCCGGTTGCATTCCTTCGTGGGAATGATAGTATCTTTTCAAGTGTGGGTGGGTCTTGCATGCCCACAGCTCAGAAAGTGTGCAGACTCATCACAAGGCGTGGGTATTGCCCATCAAGATGGAGGCAATGTTGCTAATGAGTCTACACTTACATGTATTACTGCATAAGCTCGTATAACCATATCCCATCATTACTAAGTCGAGCTTGCTCAGAGTCATATTCACCAAAATTCTGCTTATCCGAGCTTGCTCTGACTCATATTCACCAAAATTATACTCAGCCGAGCTTGTTCTGACTAATATTCACAAAATTCTACTCAGGCAAGCTTGCACCAAGTCATATTCACCAAATATCTACTTAGCCAAGCTTGCTCCGACTTATATTCATCAAAATTCTACTTAGGTGAGCTTGCACTGAGTCATACTCACCAAATCTCTACTTGCCGAGCTTGCTTTGACTCACATTCACTAAAATTATACTCGGATGATCTTTCCCTGACTACCACATGACAATATTCACTAAAAGTTTACTCAACTGAGCTTGCTCTTACTCGTATTCACCAAAATTCTTCTCAGTCAGGCTCAAACAAACTCAGACTCACGGTTAGTTCGAAGTCTTAGTGAGCCGACGTTTGAGTGAGTTCACCGTGCTATGTATACGTTACATTATGTGACCTGTGCGGTGAATAAGCAAACATTGCCTATGAGTACATGTTGGATCGGGTGAAATAAGGACAACTGTAAACACTGCAGTTAGTTTTCTAGAGTTTAACTGACCGTTGCGTGAAAGCTTCACCTCAAGTCGATTCAAGCAAGTGCATTGGATCTGCATCATATTTTTTGCCAATCCTGCTGGCTGTCTTGGCCATTATTGGGTGGCCACATTTTGTACATTTCAACACAAACTTGAATAAATGACTGTAGGGCAATATTTAAAAAAAAAGATGCTTGCATCACTGCACGTATAACAATCAGAACATGATACAAACACATGCACATAAGATGCACACAAATGATAAATACATAAACAGACGGAATCAGCTAGCCACCCCCTATTGAAAAAAAAAAGAAAAAGCACAGGACTACGTATAACCATTCCCCTTGCCAGGTACATGGGCTATAGGAGAAACACACGTACAACCTAGCAGTTACCTCGAGGTAGCAGCTATGGACGCTTTTGCATTCGCTGCTGGCCACTCAACCACTCAAGTGTGTTCAGTGTGCACTTGTACTTAGGCACACTTTTTATTGTCTATATCTCAAAAATTTAATGTGGCTCCTCAAAATTTTGAGAATGTTTGGATTCTGAGGCTTGCAAAGGTAAATATTTTTATTTCATTTTCGTTCAAGGTGAAGGCTCATACAAAAGATTAGAGATATTGTCAGTGCCCCTCACTTTTTCTCAGAACATAAGTAGTCAGCTATTCAGATTCTAGCAGCTTTTCAACAGCAAGAAAGGGAATCAGCTTCCCCTGTTTTCAGCATGGGGTAATGCAGGCAATTCAGGGAGGCATAAAGTTTTGCTAATACAATCGGTTTGGGAATACCAGATTAGACTGTAACTTGACACATTCCTTGCACTTTCTTATTTTGGTCAAATAACCTAGTTTGAAATGGCTCCAGTTAGCATGCTCTAACATTGGTCTAATATAGGTTAAGTACATGACAAGCTTGACAGACTGGGATGCTGGCTTTCATTTCCAGGAAAGGAACCATAGTGCCTGCTCCAGTTGCGTATGTTTTGGTTATCTGGAGTTTTCAGCCTCTTTTAAGATAATGTGCTCAAGCAGGTAGAAGCACATGTATGCTATTAGCGGATAGTTTCGATAGCTTCTTACTTTACACTTGCCACTATGAATACAAAATTTTAGCGTCCGATTTTGTTATTAAACAAACAAACGTACTCCTAACAAGGTACTTTAATGTTAGCCGTGGGGCTACGCGGCTGCACTACGTACTGCAGCATATTAACTTAAGCTTCTTGATACAGATTCACAGCGCACTAACAGCGTGAGAAACAGGCAGAAAGTAGACGACGCCCATGTCTGTCAGAATGATGCGATACTACGTACACAAGTGACTGCAGCTCCTAAAAAAAATGTGGTGTCGGCTTTTACGCCTTTCGAAATATTCAGAGAGCACTTGTATGAATAATTACAGCACACGCGCCGAGACGGACGAACCAGGCTGGCGCTAAGATAAACGTTCACAACACAAATTCCATTGCACGTTCAGTAATTACACACAGATCATTTGCGGCTTCCTTCAGGGGCAGACGTGAGCTTTTGGGTTGGTGCTTGCTGCTAAGTTTGGTGCAAGAATATTGCTAGGAGCAGGAACCGCTTATGCGCAATCACGAGCAATACACACACATCCATTTTTCAGAAGCTGACGGGCAGCGCGAGGGTCTCTGCGTTGACATGACGACTTCGCTGCAGCCGAATTCCGAATACTGCATATGCGATGACAACAGCTATAGGGGCTTGTTGATAGGTCCTCTTGTAATTTGTTTAACTGCAGGAAGAATGACACAGGCATAAAATACACATGGGACAACACACAGCGCTGAACGACCACCTGCGAACAGCTGTTTACGTCCGCCATTTCTCCTCGTATTGAACTTCACAAACCACTGTTGCGCACTCCAAAACAAATTAAACTTTGAAGCGTTTTTAAATTACAAAACGCACATATTACTTGGTCCTAATAAAGAGAGGTCAATTATATTATAACGTGCATGTCTTTTTCATTACATTAAAAGAATTTATGTGGTGTGTGCGACAAAATCTGGCAGCAAGCAACCCTGGACGTTGCATCAGTCGCATTGTTGACATCGCACCATGTGAAACAGCCTTTACATGCGCCTTCCCATGGTCGTCGCTTGTTATTGACGTGTTTGTCGCGGCGGAAGGAAATGCCCAGACATTGCTGTTATAACCGCATCGTCGGTCGTGACACGCCGTCGCGCACGTTTCCCAGAGACGAGAAGGTGCGTAAACTTTAGGTACCTGCCTGTGAGCCATCACGCCTAGCCTGGAGACCTCTAAAGAATGACTTCATTTGCGCGGACCACTTCGTCGATGATGATTATGTGACCAGCCTGGCTGTTCTGAAAAGCCTCGGCATGCTGCTCAAAAGGCAATGCCTAAAGCCTGACGCTGTGCCGTCGGTCTTCTCACGAAAACGCAAGGCAGAAATGATCAGCGGAGCATTTGAAAAGAGGAGGCGAAAAGATGTCAGTACTGTTTTCGTTCACTTGCAGCCTTCTTGAGCAATGTGAGGGCAAGGCTGGGGCGAGATGCTCGAGGCTGGGCACGACGGCAGTAATGTCTTTAAAAATGTTGGCAAAGCATAGTGAAACAATACAAGGCTAGCGAGCGCGACTCACGAGATCAGTCCTACATGGCAGTGGAGCAGACACACACACAGCTCTGCTTCTCCACAGGCTAAAAGCGGGAAAAACTGGGGAGAATGCCAGACAGGTGCTGCCATCTGTCGGGCGGCTGGCGAAGTGGACGTGAGAGTCTCGGAGGTACTGATACTGCACAGCAGTTGCTCACGTCGACGGCATGAACTACTATTCAGTCATCAACGCAGTGCTGAAGTACCCCGCAGCTGTCTCACGTTCGTGCGCTCTTGAAAAATCAAGTTTACAGAGGAAATGACAAGTGTCTTGTCATTTCTTGCACAAGTGTCTGGTGCAGAGTGAAATCTTCGCGCTACGGTTTGCGAAAACCTGACCGGCACTTCCACGGCCACCTGCTCTTCTTCGTCACTTGACGCGGAGGGCTCGTGACCGTAAGCGGTAATATTTCTTGCCAAGTTGGAATGGCCCTCGTCTTCAGACTTGTACTCATCGCTGGTAGAGGCACCAGAACTTGAATCCATGCTTGCGATGGCGGCATCGGCGCGCATCGAATGACCGCGGTCGACTGGCTGGCTGTCTAACGAGGGTGTCGTGACGTCACGCCTTCCAACTCCAGCGGGTCGGGTGGCGAGGCGCGTGCTCACAAGAACGCCAAAAATAAAGCAATCGGCTCAAAAATGAGCTAAGTGACTACTTCTTTTCGGTGTAATCATACCAGGACTCAGGATTCATTTTCAGCATTTTCATTATATTTTCTGATTTTGTGTCCGTATCCCTTTAAGCAACCACTGGTGGCCAACAGTAATCTGGCCATTCTCCCCAGGAAGGGTATGTGTAACTGTGATGCTGAGGGTATACAAAAGCGTTAAATGTACGCTAGATATGTGTCATAGTTTTCTGCGCATACGCACTTTTCCTTGTCAATTCTTCCCTCAACAAGCATCATTGTGATGCAGGTTCTTTTTATTGAATGGTTTAGACTGTTGTCTGAGGTGGAGCCCCCGAGAACCCCCAATTGAGGACAAAGCCGTTTGTTGTAGAATGCAGAGAAGCTTTTTCACTCAAAAAACTATCACGGCAAAAAACACACTCAGAGTTAGCATGGCATCAATAGCACATAAGTTCAGGCTGAGCACGTGTGTGAGGATGAGTAATAGTTCGCAGAAAATGGGAGGTGGCGAAACGACTAAAAGATGTGGTGTCCGTCTCACCATAATGTCGATGGCATCGGCGGATGAACGGGCGACCAGAGTGCGGTAGCACTGTTTTGAAGAGGGAAGGCAGGCGGCTTGGCAGCACGGGCCGATGGCGGCGGCGTTCTGGCCAGACAGCTGTGTGTGGGTCTCGGGCCCGTAGCCCGACTGCTCACATTCTGCCCACAGGCGCAGATGCTCGCCGGCCTCGGGCAGCAGTTCACGATCGGGTAGAGTGGCGACGCCCAGGAACGGGTTTGCAGGAGGCCCCGGTTGGGTGAAGTCCTGGTGGCTTGGGTCCGGAAGGCGACGGCCCATCTTCAACTCCCGGTCTGGTGGCCTACCTTCTCCTGGCATCGCTTCCTGGAACTCTCGCTCTTTCTGCCAGCGCGCCTCGCTTTTCTGGTGCTCTGGCCGATTCGTCTTTTGCTGATTGGCCGCTCAAAGCTCCGCGTGTTCTTCTGTTTGGATGCCTTTTCCTTTTATTTTCTCTTTTTGCGCCGCATGTTCACATGTCGGGCGCTCTTCGACGTTTTCGTCTTCCAACCAGCGCGGAATTCGCCTCTGCACGCACATTGCTTGTCTGTTTCTTGTTTGTCTCCAACCACCGCATCGTGTCGCGCACTCCACACACCACAATCACATATGGCGGCACCATCGTCGTGATTTCCGTGCGCCGTCGTCTCACACTGCGCATCCGCCAGATTTGGTGTGTGCATTTCGGCATAGCATGTGAATGGTGTAGTGCGTAAATGTAAACATAGCATGAGATCACGTGTTGCATAGGTTGAAAATAAAGACAATTGTGCACATCGAATTTACTTGTGAAAAGTTAATTCAGCTCCTGCTTTGCTAAAGATTCGCTTCATCCAGCATGTGCGTTTGATATGCAATTTTTGTTTTGTTATGGTTTACCAATTAGCCCGGCCACACACCTTCAGTGTTTTCTACCTCTTCGGGCTCTCTTAATTGATTCTGAAAGCCCGTGAGTGGCTTTGGGAATTTAAACCTTGCGATATTAACTCACGATGGCGCCGTTTGGTTCCGGTGATATCGTGCGCATTTGACGGAGTGGATCAGTTGGAAGCTGTCACAAATGAGGAAAGGGGCCGCAGCAGCAGCAGATTAGAGTCTCTAGTTTTTTCTGGTGACTCTAGTGTATAGATCATCACACCAATCGCGCCACAGGAGCCGGCGTTGCGCTGTCATCTCTCGTCTGTTCCCTCCGAGCAGCGTCTGCCACACCCTCCAGTCTCGACGTGGTGGCGACGTCTACACGACCTCACGCGAACCTGCTTGAGCTTTTCGTCATTGTTTGTTGTGGTTTTCTTGCGGCGGCTGCTGCGTACTATAGACAGGTGAGAGCTTATAAAAAAAATTCAGAGCCCTTCCACCACTGTGAAGATGGAAGCCAGCGAAGGTGTGGCTATGGTGGGTCCGCTGTAGTGAATATTGCCCCCACGATGAGAATGGGCGTATTGTCATTGGGAATCACCCAACTGAACATGTCTATCATGAACGTTTCAATGTCTTTTGTAGGCGTTGCAGGGGGAACGTACACAGTTGCGATCACCGTATCGTCAAAAAGTTTTATTAAGGACGGCTACGCTAATCGCGGCGCGCACAAGTGCTAACGCGCTCACGTAGTCGCCAGGGTGACCTACGTCACGTAATGAAGAAGAAAGCATAAGATCTCGCAAAAACCGCGGTATAACGTACATTTTTTTACAGTCCTAAGTTTGAAAAGGCCGCCAACCCGGCGTTTTCATAGAAATACAAGAGGTGGTGCCATGGCAGAGGCTCGTAAACAAGGAGCGCCGCCGGCCTAGCCTCGCTAGCCTCCCAGCAGGGCTCAACTCTAGTCGGGCGCAGCTTCCAGCAGGCTTGCCACGCTAGCCTCGCAGCAGGGCCCAACTCTACTCAGGGGGAACACGGCATAAAAGAAGGTCGACTGGCGCAAGATAGATAACGGGAGGGAGGAGGGGCCATGCGCTCAAAAAGACGACGCTCGAGCCAGTGCTGATGATAGTTGTTTTTTTCTACACGCGGACACGATCCTGGAGGACCCTAGCCCTGAACAGGTACTCTGTAAAAGAGGCAACGGATTCATGCACGTGGTTCAACTTCTCAAAACAACCCTGGTGGCCATGTAAGACGCCGTATAGTAGAGGACTCCGAGTTAATTTTTGACCACCTGGGTTTCTTTAATGTACACCTAAATTGAAGCACACGAGCATTTTGTACTTTTCTCCCCCTATCGGAATTTCCGCCTTACATAGCATTAAAAGTGTCTTGCGCTCCATTATAAAGGAGCCATAGACTGAACTTGTCAAGCTTTGAGAAGCCTTTATCGCATAGTAACGGCCGAAAGCGACAAAATACTTGAAATCCCAGACGTCACATTGACGTACGGGCACTGCATTTTGTGCGCAATAAACGCGATCCCAATGCGAGATGTGCGCCACATATTCTCGGTACCTCTTCGGTAGACGTTATGGCGTCTCCTCGCAAGGTACGAACCGCTGCTGAAGAAGCAGATCGTAGAGCTACGTGCGCGGCTACAACCAAGCATCATCGGGCTCAGCAGACTACTGTGCAGAGAGCATTACAAACTGCAGCTCGCCGTCGACACCGGGCGGACAGCTGAGATCGCTCTCATCAAAACGAGGCGAAAAGACTTAGCCGCGAAGACCCTGTTGTGCGTGGTGCCAAAATTGCTACTCTTAAGCTGCTTCACCAGCTTACACAGCTGTAACTGTGCTGCCTGTGCCGCGCAGGCCTGTGACTTTTTTGGCTACCTCCGAGGCGAAATTTTTTTTCGTCTCGCGCCGATAAACGAATTAGTGCGAGGTGAAAAGTGGACAGTAAGAGCGACGTCAAATGTTGGGTAGAGGCAACAAGACTTTAAGCTGTGCTGTAGGCATGGATGCATTCTTAAAGGCTAACTGCAAAACTGCAACGAAGTTTTGTTTGGACAGCATAAAAAGCCTAATTTAAGATAGTGTTCACGAAAAACTCGCAGAAATAGCCGTTTTTGATATCAAGAGAGAAACGTACGCACATGCACGTGCGCACACACACGCAAAACGCTGGCATTACCGCTCGCCGGAAGTGACGCACAATTTAGAGTGGGCTGCTCCTCAGCATGTCCTCCGAGTTAAGGCAGTGCTCTGAAAAATTTTGGGAGGGGACGTGCTGGGTCTTACGTCATAGCGACAGCCACCAGGTGCACGCATTGTCTTCTTTGGTGCTGTTTAAGGCTGGCAATAAAAACTATGCAATTACCAGCCATTTGGCAGTGGCCAAACAATTTTTGTGGTAAATGCTACTCATTTTGAGAAACTAACTCGGAAGAAATGCACGAGAAACACTGGGTCAGCGCAAGGAATCGGCGCTTGTGCTGACTGCTTCTTTTCTTCGTCCCCGAGTTGTTGTTTCCTTTTGCGATGTTTTGTTCTTAAGCGTGGCAAGAGGCAGTGGCGTCATTCTAAAGCCAACTTGGTGTGAGGGAAAGAAGGAGAAGCAGATGCGATGGAGAAAAGAGACACCCATTGTGTTTGGCTGCAAAAATGAGATGCGGGGTGGACGTCATGCCCTGCTTAGTCATTTCTCCACCGGAGCCAGGGCACTGTTCCTCCTTAATTCTTTTGCTGGCTTGAGCGTCATAGGCACAGACACTATAATGTTCCTGTTGTGCAACCGTGCACATGCAGTGGTCTGGGAGCGGGCAGAGAAACTTCCGACCGAGCAGCTTTGGCGAAACGCTTAACCTTCCTATCGCTCTCAAATGCTTCGCCTTTCGACCGAAACTGGTAATGTTAATACACGCACGTACAGTGTGTGTGTTACTGCATTCTTATTATTATTATTATTCGTTATATACAGTGAATGGTTAGAGATGAGAGTCCCAAAGTCAAAGACTGCAACGGGACCGTTGGTTACTAATAACCATGTAGAGACATATGAAAGATGAGCAATCTAGCTGAAACAAAGAAACACAATCGCGTAAAATACAAGTTTATTTCTCTTTGTGGTACAGTTTGAACACAAAGAGTGGACGCCGAGCAAAAAGCTACTTTTTGCAGCTTGAGAAACGCTATGTGCCCGTAGGTCACACGTCATTCAGACAGATGCATTGTACGCACAGAATGGAGAAACAGCAATACCAACGATTGTTTAAGACTACGATTTAAAATTCACTGAGACTGACATATTTGCATCGGTCACAAACACAAGCAAACCAAATAAAATATAAATCACATATCAAACGTAGATACTTCTACTGAAACGTACTGGTATCAGTAGGCCAATATTACAACCATTTGTGTAAATAAATAAAGAAATGGGTCTGCATAGAACACATAGAACACAGGCACCAACATACAACATTTTAACAAACCAAATAAAATTGTCTGTATACAATCCTATAATACATAAAAATACTGTCAATACCATACATACAAATGGCGAATGTAGTATAATGAACGATGTAAACTTACGTATACATGTAAAAAATTCAGACTCCTTCCACTATGTGACGATAGAAGACCAGCGAAGCTGTTGGTTTTGTTTAAGTATATTGTTTTTTTTTTTCTTAATTTCGTGGTTATGCTAAATGGTTGGAAAAACACAACACAACTGTTGTGTTGTTGCGCTCCGTATGCTCTATGTGCGAATGAAAGCGAGTTTAGTCGACTAGATTCACACCACCTTACACCATCGGCCGCAGCACGTTGGGCCGCTGCAAGTTTGGCTTCTTGTCGCTTTCGCATCGATTCGTGCTGTTGAGCGAGCCGACACTCCTTGAAGGCGTGCTCTTCCTCTTCGGAACGAGCAACATGGGTCTTACCCATACGGAGTCCAACGGGCAACTGATGACGTCGCTAGGGAAATGGCTATGTTAACAGAGAATGAGAGTTTTATCACTGCCGTTTCGACACGCATCGTCATAGGCTAGCATTTGGGCAACAGTGTTCATCGCTCCGCCTGCATTGTTTTTGTCTCTTTGGGTCCCACCTGTGACAAGGGTAGTTCAAGGGCGTCTTACGGGTCCCCGAGCCCACAAGGGTATGTGCCATCGAGCTTGGACCGTTTCTGCACTATCATCAGGATCGGCCCACTTGTTTTTGTCAACATCTCAGACACACTTTTTTAGATCGTAGGCAAAGACAGCTTTGCTGTAAAATGCTTAAGGGCATGTTTAACTGCATGAAAGGATGATGAAGGTTTACTGGTGTTGGTATAAACCATTCCATAGTTTTATAGCTGTGAATGGGGATTTCATTTTTCATAGTTGAATGAACCATAGGTAGTATAAAATTAGAGTTACTTGCAAACGTCATCTTATTCTTATTAATGAGACACCTGGAATCAATGAATTCTTGTGAAAGTTGTTTAGTGAGTGATTTATAAAACAGAATTGTCAGATAAAAGCTGAACAAGCTCGTCACAAGAAGGATGTTGTCTTCACGAAATATACATAGTAGCATTCGCGGAAAAAACCTTCTGTAACATAAATTCTGTAATAAAAAGAATAGCTAACACATTAACTTATGGCACTGATTTAGAACCGGCCACTATAGAAAATAAGCTCAGCGTGCTGGGAGTGTTACTGGTCCGTGAGCCTGTTCACGGTACTTACACGCCATTATTTGAAACGTAACTACAATACTCCAGTCAACAACGACGTCCCACTTGCTGGAAAACAGCGCTGTGTTGAACCACATGTTTAATTAATATATAGGGTTTGACGCGCTAAAACCACCATCTGATTATGAGTCACGCTGTAGTGGGGGACTCTGGATTAATTTGGACCACCTTGGTTTCTTTCATGTGCACTTAAATCTAAGTACACGGGTGTTTTCTGCATTTCGTCCCCCATTGAAATGCTGGCCGCCCGTGGCCGGGATTCTATCCTGCGACCTCGTGCTCAACAGCCCAACACCATAACCACTGAGCAACCACAGCGGGTCACATCTTTTTAAGCACAATGGTAAAGTTACGTGAAGGTTCAATGTAACAGCTGTAATTAACGAGCTTGATGATAACATCTGCTGTGTTCATTCATTCATTCAAATAACTTTATTGAGTGCCCTGCGATTTGGTGGGGTGGGCCTAGACCCGCTGTGTTAATGCAAAAAAAAAATGATTACGTATTAGAAACTGGTGTGCTTCAACTATAGTTTCTACATAAATTACATGAGAATATTTTATAATTGTTTTCAGTTGCCTTGCAGTTCAGTGGCATTTTTCTGAATGCTTGCGCAACATACAGTACACAAGATAATCATCATCAGCCTATATTTATGTCCACTGCAGGACGAAGGCCTCTCCCTGTGATCTCCAATTACCCCTGTCTTGCGCTAGCTGATTCCAACTTGTGCCTGCGAATTTCCTAACTTCATCATCCCACCTAGTTTTCTGCCTTCCTCGACTGCGCTTCCCTTCTCTTGGTATCCATTCTGTAACTTTAATGGTCCACTGGTTATCCATCCTACGCATTACATGGCCTGCCCAGCTCCATTTCTTCCTCTTAATCTCAACTAGAATATCGGCTATCCCCGTTTGTTCTCTGATCCACACCGCTCTTTTCCCGTCTCTTAACGTTAGGCCTAACATTTTTCGTCCCATCGCTCTTTGTGCGGTCCTTGACTTGTTCTCGAGCTTCTGTGTTAACCTCCAAGTTTCTGCCCCATATGTTAGCACCGGTAGAATGCAATAATTGTACACTTTTCAACGACAGTGGTAAGCTCCCAGTCAAGATTTGGCAATGCCTGCCGTATGCACTCCAACCCAATTTTATTCTTCTGTAAATTTCTTTCTCACGATCAGGGTCCCCTGTGAGTAATTGACCTAGATAAGCATACTCCTTTACAGACTCTACAGGCTGACTGGCGATCCTGAATTCTTGTTCCGTTGCCAGGCTATTGAACATTATGTTTGTCTTGTGCATAATAATCTTCAACTCCACTCTTACACTTTCTTGGTTAAGGTCCTCAATCATTTGCTGGAATTCATCGCCATTGTTGCTGAAGAGGACAATGTCATCTGCAAACCGAATTTTGCTGAGATATTAGCCGTTGATCCTCACTCCTAAGCCTTCCCAGTCTAAGAGCTTTAATACTTCTTCTAAGGATGGAGTGAATAAGTATTCAAGCTGTTAGACTGGGAAGGCTTACGAGTGAGGACGGCTTACTCTGTGCATTTTGTATGGCTAGCATCACCTGATATGTATTTCTATTGATCTATTGATGTATTTATTGCAACCCCTGTAATAATCGCTGGGAGGGATTGGAAGTATTTTAAAATAAAAATAAATAACATAAATATATGTATTTGATATTTATTAAATGTTGCTGCCATTCGCCAAAAAACTCATGCGCATTCTAACCTCAGTTGAAACTTGACGTTCGTTCCTGTCAGTTTTCCTGTTTAACTGCTTCGTGATATACGCCCTTAGAACAGAAATAATGGAAAGCCAACTAGCGCAGTCGGCCACCCTCCCACTCTTCATTTTCTCTTCTGGTAATCAACATAGTACCAGATGATTAACGAATATAGAGTTCTGAAAGAAATGCCTCATCAATCTAAAATGACTGAGTGTTTCTCTAGTCTCTCTTGTAGGTATCAGGTATATTAGCACTGATGATGAATGTCTGAACTGCGGTCCACCAGTCGTAATCGTGCCACTTTTCGCCTGTCTCTTTCGCAGTGGGGCGCCTCTGCTCCTTCTCGCCGTGCGTAGAACAAGTGCAGCGCACGTGCGAGGCGTTGCGTGCCCGCGGCTTCGTGGACGTGGTCACGTGGGAGTGCCTCGAGCGCCCTTACGAGATCAAACAGGTGGTCATGGCCGACATACGAGATGCGTCCGGGGCCGCAATGGCTGGACGGGCAGCGAAAAATGAAGAGGTACGTCATGCATGTGTAAACTTTCTGGTGACTCTTGAGTGCCTTAAGAAGGAGCATTAGAAAAAAGGATATTTATGTTAGGTTGGAATAATAAATTATCATTCTGGAGCAACAGACGAGTTCACTCTCACTGTGACATCATTGATTTTGGCAGTGTCTATCTTAGTCTACTGTAATATAGAGATGGGGCCGAAAAATGCAGTGCTGGTAGCTTTGAAGGTGCATCCGCCATGTTCCTGCAATACGTGTTTTCTCTGACCCGCTCGAGACTAAAATGACCTACCGAGAAAAACGGCGTGGTTCAAAGGTCCATCGCACTTCGTGTGTGCCATCGAATGTTTGGACTCATCCTTGTAACATTGACATCAACGACACCGGCCTTCACACGCCCACCTCATGTGGTTAATTTGCATGGTAAAGTCCAACCTACCTTCTCTGTAACCAGTATTTCGACTCTTCTTGGTGTGAAGTAGGCAGAATTCTATCCATTGAGCTTGCATCACTGCCGGAACATTAAAAAAAGGCGAAAGCTTGCACTAGGCCGCGCAAAGCTCAAGACACAGTGAAGCTGGCTGAAATGCCGACACCTCGTTCCACCGCGTTGCAATGCCGACAATGCGTCCAGCAGACCCACTCCGTGATTGCGTCTCTCTCTCGGACTTACGGCCGTCATTGCGCATTGCATAGCGCAGCTTGCAACACCGAAGCCGCGTTCTAATGCCAATGCCGCGTTCCACCGCGATGCAATGCCGACAACGCATACCAGCAGACTCGCTCCGTGAATGCGTTTCTCATTTTAACGTGACAGCGTTAAGGGCCCCGGGTCGCAGAAAATCCGGCATCTGCAACCGGCGTCGGCGCGACCGCGCGTGACCACCTTGACCTGCGCGCGCAGGCCCTCCATGTGGTGCAAGGTATTGGTGAACAAAAATAGAATTTCTCACAGTGAAATCTGTCGGGAAAATGGTAAAGTACTACCTTTGTCGGATTCACCCGTCGGATTGTTTACTAATCGGTGTCGGATTGTAATTTGAATGTACGAGAAAACCTAATTCTGCTATGAGGAAACTCGAACACAAACCCCTTTTCCAGAATTTTTACCAGACCTACAGCTGCGCGTTGCGATGCGGACGGGTCCCAATAACTCTATCGCGTTCTACTCTTAAAGGCGAAGCTTAAAGGGTCCCTGAAACGGTTCGGACAAATTTTGTAGACGCGTAGGGTACAGCTACAGTATAACATGCGCATCACAATTTAAGTGAAGTGTCTCATATTAAGAGAGCTACGGACGATTACAAGTTACCCTCCTCCCTAGCCATGCATTTCCTCCTCAACTCGTTCAC
This sequence comes from Dermacentor silvarum, assembly GCF_013339745.2. Taxonomy (NCBI): domain Eukaryota; kingdom Metazoa; phylum Arthropoda; class Arachnida; order Ixodida; family Ixodidae; genus Dermacentor; species Dermacentor silvarum. The sequence goes on from NC_051160.1 coordinate 102,399,154, forward strand.
CGAGTGACCAGGGCTAAGCCCTGCCTTCACTGGCTCTATGGCATGTTGTGACGTGTTGTCATCTACTTCCGGTTCTCTTGGAGCCAGCGTGCGTTGCGAGCGTTCTGTCGCAGCGCCGAGCGTGTCTGGTATTCCGGTAACCACAGGCGAGCTGGGTGTTTTGACGGATAGCCAGAGGTGTAAACTAAAGCCCCTTCATACCGCTGTGATGAAGAAGCTTTGTAGACGTACATGAGCAGACTGATCGGCATGCACGGTCCAGCCATCTGGTGGCGCAGAGCTTAAACAGCCAAATACAGAGCTAATATTCCTGTAACCAAGTGTAAAACATTTTAAACATATAAAAAGACAACGTGTTCAAGATTACTCTCCTGCCGAAAATTTGAGCCAGCAGCGAAGTAGAAAAAACTTGGATACTGCTATATTAGCTGTGTATTTGGTTGAGCTTTGTGTTGCCAGGGGGTGGCTGCACCATGGAAACAGTTCACGTTTGCACCTGCGTTCGTCACGTAAAATGTTGTAAAACGGCCAGTACACTTGCGCTTGCATTTACCTGAATATCAGACACGCTAAACTGTATTGTGGCAATCCTCTGACGTGAATTGACGATCGCAAACTGTCATGAGTAAGACGCCGGCGGCGCCATAAAAGAAGACAAAGACGATGTGAGCGGAGCGTTCTGAACGGCGCGAGCGCGTGAGGCGCATGACCCGAGGCGTGATCGAAGGAGAAACGGCGTTGTCTGAGCATTATCGACGTGGTTCCGGGCCAGGAACGTTGCATCGCCAGCTCCGCACTGGCGACGGGAGACTTGGGGGTCTGGCCGAGTCCGTGACGTTGGCCGTCCATGGTGTGGCCGTCGACCTCGGCAAGTTCGAGTGAGGCTCCTGGACCGGCTGCAGCCTCTCACGGCAGGACCGGGCACCCCAGAGAGGACCCCTCTTCCACGGCAGACCGGCACGTGCGATGATCCCCGGAACGCCACGTCGGCACTCGGGAAAGAAGCTGGACGGAAGCGGCGGCCGAGCACGTCGCTAGGCCTAACCCGTCACCTCTCCCGGCCACGTCAGCAACAGCGACCGGGTCAAACAGGCTCCGAAGATGAGCGGGTGAACGTACCGACTGCAAGGCAGCCACGACTATGCGACAGTCGGCGAAAAGCAACGACTTCAAGAAAGGCCCAACGAGATTCTCGCCGGGAGAATACGAGCGACGAGGGCGAACTGAGTAAGGACGATACATTCTCGCAGTAGGCCAGAGTTGCCAGACGTTCGCGTGGGAAACGCCCAGAATTAGTGTAGGCGTAGTTAAGGACATGTTTAGTGTGTATTTTAGTGTGTTCATTAGGTTGTACATTTGTTGGCATTTATTTATTCATTGTCTTTTAGTTCAGTGTGTAGCTTGATTTTCGGTTTGAGGCTTTTTGGTTTTGAGTTCGCGTGTAAATAAAATCTGTTTGCTGTGTCGCCATGCGTCTTCCCTCTCCATCTCTCATAACACCCGCACGCCTCCGAGATCAGTGACAACGAAACACATCACAATTGGCGAGCCTGCCAGGATCCGTCCCGGATTCTATCCAGCCCAGTCACTGATTCTCGGAAGTTGCAGAGATGGATTGGGAGGCGATATCGGCCACCATTCGCAAGCAGAAGCTCAGCAAGGAGCAGGGCCTCAAACTAATTGAGGATGCAAGGAAACGTGTCGAGGCAGAACGCGATAAAGCTAAAAAGGCTTATGAAGAAAGGAAGCAGCTCCAAGAGAAAGAGCTCAAGAAGCTGCGAGAGGAGCTACAGATGCTACAAGAGAAAGCTCAGGCATCGGAAAGGAAAGAGCGTGAGGCTGAGCTTAAGATTGAGAGTAGGCCCGCTAGTGTAGCAGAGCTGCCGGACAGCAGAAATTTGTCAGAAGACGTTGGCAGAATAGATAGCCCCCGTGACGGCGTTGAGGAGAAGCTCACCACTGAGGAGCCTTTGACTCATAGTGAGCAGGATAAGAGGATGGCCGACGCCCCGATAGAGATTTCCATGCCCAAAGAGCAGAAAAGAGAAGAGGAAGTAGCTTCACCTCGTAACAATAGGGGGTTGGTAATGGAGAATGAGTACAAGGATAGCCAAGCATCAGAAGCGATGAGTCGGTCAAACTCCGAGAGAAACGAGAAAGACGATAGAGACCTTAGTCACTTAAAACGCGCAACACGAAGGGGTAAGAAGAAGATTCACCGGAGATGGAAAAGAAAACAGCGTATTAAAATGCAGATGCATGAGAAGAGGCGGACGTCAAGGAAAAGTATTAAGAGGCCAGAGTTAAGGCAGGGACATTCCAAGCCGCCCGAAAAATGTGCTAGAGGAGGAAAGAGGAAGAAACAGGCTGGACGTAGGGAAGCATGGGAGCTCCGTAAAAGGCGGAGAAAGCGAACAGATATGACCGGCAGGATACAAAAGAAATAGTCAGGAATGCCCTCAGACAATCGAATTGACAGTTTTTACAAATGTGTATAGATACCAAGTTTATTCTTATAGAGTGTTTGGGACAATAAGCATTTAGAACAATTGAGTGCAGTGTATTGTGTGAACAGAAGATAGGGGAACGGGTGCAAAGGAAAGAGTCGGACAGTAGTGGAGTTTATAAAGAAAAATTATTTATTGTACCGGAGATGTATATTTAGTTCAGGTAGGGAAGTATTACAGTTGATGGTCCCAAAGGAGCTGAGGAATAAAGTACTGAAGTTAGGGCATGATAGTGTAACGGCAGGTCACCAGGGAATCAAAGACACGTTACAAAAAATAACAGAAGAGTTCTTTTGGCTGGGAGTGCAGAATGACGTGAAACAATATGTAAAAGCATGTGACGTATGCCAAAAGACTATGGTTAAGGGGAAAAACGAGGAGAAGACTGGTGTTTGGCGATTGCCGATGACAAGGACATAGGATTGACGATAGAGCCAACCAGGTGTGAGATAGGCTACAAGACTAGGGAATTTGTGGGGCACAAGTTGGGAACGGGACGAGTCGAGCCCAAGGAGGATACACGAGATAAGATACAAGCAGTGGGCAGGCCCCAGGCAGAGAAACAAGGTCGAGGAAGGATTTTCAGACCTACCCGAGCAAATAGAAGTTGGGCGGAGCGAGATGCAGTGTTTAACAGAGGAGCCCGTGCATATAAAGCTAAGCCGACCTATAACAGATATAATGAGAGGGAGCCTTACTTTCCACATAGAGTATATTAAGGGACGACAGAACGTGGGGGCAGATTACATGAGTAGGGCGATGGATTGACTAAGCAGTGAGAACATAACGCGTACAAAACAAATGTACATATTTGAAGTGGTGCGAACAATGAACTCATGAGTGTTGTGAACAGTGCAAACAGTGAAATGTGCGCGACAGTGCAGTGAAGTGTGGTGATGAGTGGTAAGCGAAGACGACGCACAGAAGAGCATTCAAGCCACAACGAAAGTCCAGTTCGCCGCCAAAAAGGTCAAGAGAAAGCAGTTTTTTGAGAAAAAACTCTTAAAAAGGGGAGCCATGTCATGAGTAAGACGCCGGCGGCGCCATAAAAGAAGACAAAGACGATGTGAGCGGAGCGTTCTGAACGGCGCGAGCGCGTGAGGCGCGTGACCCGAGGCGTGATCGAAGGAGAAACGGCGTTGTCTGAGCATTATCGACGTGGTTCCGGGCCAGGAAGGTTGCATCGCCAGCTCCGCACTGGCGACGGGAGACTTGGGGGTCTGGCCGAGTCCGTGACGTTGGCCGTCCATGGTGTGGCCGTCGACCTCGGCAAGTTCGAGTGAGGCTCCTGGACCGGCTGCAGCCTCTCACGGCAGGACCGGGCACCCCAGAGAGGACCCCTCTTCCACGGCAGACCGGCACGTGCGATGATCCCCGGAACGCCACGTCGGCACTCGGGAAAGAAGCTGGACGGAAGCGGCGGCCGAGCACGTCGCTAGGCCTAACCCGTCACCTCTCCCGGCCACGTCAGCAACAGCGACCGGGTCAAACAGGCTCCGAAGATGAGCGGGTGAACGTACCGACTGCAAGGCAGCCACGACTATGCGACAGTCGGCGAAAAGCAACGACTTCAAGAAAGGCCCAACGAGATTCTCGCCGGGAGAATACGAGCGACGAGGGCGAACTGAGTAAGGACGATACATTCTCGCAGTAGGCCAGAGTTGCCAGACGTTCGCGTGGGAAACGCCCAGAATTAGTGTAAGCGTAGTTAAGGACATGTTTAGTGTGTATTTTAGTGTGTTCATTAGGTTGTACATTTGTTGGCATTTATTTATTCATTGTCTTTTAGTTCAGTGTGTAGCTCGATTTTCGGTTTGAGGCTTTTTGGTTTTGAGTTCGCGTGTAAATAAAATCTGTTTGCTGTGTCGCCATGCGTCTTCCCTCTCCATCTCTCATAACACCCGCACGCCTCCGAGATCAGTGACAACGAAACACATCACACAAACGCGTAGATGCTGGTGCCGTTTGGATACCGACAGTCCGATGCGCTGCAACCACTCTACTCATCTGCTGCCTTGCAGCGGGGCACAATGTCGCAGCTTGACATGTCGCCGATCGTTACGTTTGCAGCCCATAATGCAACAAGGGTGAACCATGGTGTTGCGAAAAGAAAGAACAAGACCAACACTGACCGTGCAGCTCTCGTCAACACGGAGCACGTTTTAACACAAGCAGACGACACTTGCTGTGGGCCGGAAGTACTTTTAGTGTAGTGATACATGTCCTTGTGCATTCTCTTTCTGTTACTTTCTTTTTATAGAAACAAATTAACTAACATCTAAACTATTATGAGCAACATTTGTTCCCCATAATTTTGGAACAATTATCGATGATGCCCCCTGGGCAGCCAAACGGATAACTGGCCCAGTGACGTGTTATGGTCAAATCACGTCACTTAGTCACAAAACTTAGCCGATTGGCATGCTGCGATCGGTAGCGATGTACCTTTTTAAAACCTTGTAATAAATTACACGCTTTATGTGGAGTGCTTAGATGCATCAATTAATGATCAGAATGCCCTACTCTAACGACTCAGTACGTTTGTACAAAATCGTCAAAATCGTTTCAGAGTCCCTATAAGTATCCTCCAATTATTTTATCTCTATCTCTCTCCCGAGTATAGCGCGCAAAACATCTTCACCTCATAGAGCATTGGCACGAGCGCGTCCGAACGTGCTAGCTGTGGACGAAGATGACGACGCTCAAACGCAATCATATGGTTCGCATAAATGCACATTCTGCAAGCGTGGCTGTACAGCCTAGTGGTTACGACTCTCGCCTTAGGACCGTGGGTACGCGGGTTCGAATCCCGCCTCGGCAAGAAAGTTTATTTTCTTTTTTTTTCTTCATTGCTGATGATGATAGTTTCTTGATATCCACAAATTACGGCTGCTTAAACAGCTTCGCTGTTAAAAGTGAGCAGGTTATACTAGAACACAGGCTTACATTTCAGCAAGAACATTGGAGACGTTGCACCCAGCTTCATAATGTACTGATAGTGATGTTGTAGTTGTCTGTTATGTCCCAACTGGTGATACCGCAGAACATTGTAGTCTCTCGTGTTTAACGTTGCTATATTTCTTGATATAGTCTTAAAGATGTAACCGGAACCAGCTGGGCTGGTTTCGACTACGGGTGACTCTGCGTTTAGCCAAAGCGTCAAGAATCAGAAGTGGCCAGTACATTTGTGACTAAGTTGTACTACTCAAGGTGGTAGCGTGGAGCAGAGGTAGAATACCCGGCCTCAAATCTGAAGGTCGTAAGTTTGAATCCTGCTCCAGTCCACCACATTATTAGGCATGGAGTAGTGCCTGACACTGGCAAGAAAAATATATTGCCGAGAGCTAGTGGGGCTATACTAGTTCAGGTGCAACCAGACTAGGAAGGCCGACTAAGCTTCATCAAAGTCATTCCCTCACCAGAACAGGAATTGGCCTCCCTGGTGCAGTATTCGGCTGCTACCTCCCTCATGACTCCGACAATTAACTCATGGCCCTCAGTCCCCAGTGGCTGCGGAGCACCTGACCAAGGCAGCGGTCAGACCTGCTACGCCTCAGAGGGTGCTAAGAATCTCTGGGTCCTGACAGGCCTCCAATGGAAACTGAACCTGGCAACGTTCAACACGCGCACCCTCTCGAGTGAGGCTAGCTTAGCAGGACTATTTGAAGAATTATCAGGAGTTGCCTGGGATATTATTGGCCTTAGTGAGGGTGGGTTACTGGTGAGGCTTGCACAGTGCTGACTAACGGCCACCTCCTTTGCTACAGAGGTCTTCCAGACAAGAGAGAATCCGGGGTAGGATTTCTAGTCCACAACAACATAGCGGGCAACATTGATGAATTCTACAGCATTAATGAGAGCCTAGCAGTCGTCGTAATAAAGCTGAATAGGAGGTACAAGATGAAGGTAGTACAAGTCTAGCCCCAACCTCTAGTCACGACGATGAAGAAATAGAACAGTTTTATGAAGATGTTGAACTAGCAATGAGAAAGGTGCAAACTCAGTATACTTTAGTCATGGGCGACTTCAATGCAAAAGTGGGGAAAAAGCAGGTTGGTGAGCAAGCAATTGGCAACTACGGCATCGATTCTAGGAATGCAAGAGGAGAGATGTTAGTAGAATTCGCGGAATAGAATAGGCTCCAAATAATGAATACCTTCTTCAGGAAACGCAGCAACATGAAGTGGACCTGGAAAAGCCCTAATGGAGAAACAAGGAATGAAATAGATTTCATACTCTCTGCCGATCCAAGCATAGTGCAGGATGTAGAAATCTTACTTAAGGTAAAGTGCAGTGACCATAGGTTAGTGAAGGTCTAGGATTTCTCTCAATTTGAAGAGAGAGAGAGTGAAATTAGTCAAGAGGAAACAGGCCAACCTAGAGGCAGGAAGGGTAAAAGCAGACTAATTCAGGCTGGTGCTTGCAAACAAATTTGCAGCTTTAGAAAATGAAGATAAAGACAACATAGAGGTAATAAATGAAACCATAACTAGGTTGATCTCAGAAGCAGCAATTGAAGTGGGAGGTAAGGCACCAAGGCAACCAGTAGGTAAGCTCTCCCAAGAAACAAAGGACATAATAAAGAAACGACAAAACATGAAAGTGTCCAACTCAAGAGATCAGATAGAATTCGCTGAACTGTCAAAACTGATCAACAAGAAGAAAGTAAGGGATATTCGAAATTATAATGTGGGAAAGATTGAGGAAGCCATAAAATATGGACGCAGCATTAAATCAGTAAGAAGAAAGCTTGGCATAGGACAAGGCAAGATATATGCACTGAAAGATAAGCATAGTAATATCATCAGCAATTTTGATGGCATAGTAAAAGCAGCGGAAGAATTCTATACTGACCTGTACAGCGCCCAAAACAGCCAAGCTACTTTCATTCGAAATAATGATGAACCGGATACAGAGGCTCCTTCTATAACTAGCGATGAAGTTAGAAGGGCCTTGAAAAACATGACCAGGGGAAAAGCTGCTGGAGAAGATGGATAAACAGTAGATTTAATCAAAGATGGAGGAGATATGCTTGAAAAGCTTGCGCCCTTTATACGCAATGCCTCACAACTTCGAGTGTACCAGAGAGCTGGAAGAACGCCAACATGATACTAATCCATAAGAAGGGAGACATTAAAGAATTGAAGAAATATAGACCCATTAGCTTGCTTTCAGTATTGTATAAAATATTCACCAAGATAATTTCCAATAGAATCAGGGCAACACTTGACTTCAGCCAACCAAGAGAACAGGCTGGCTTCAGGAAGGGATATTCTACGATGGATCATATCCATGTCATAAATCAGGTAATCGAGAAATCTGCGGAGTACAATCAACCTCTCTACATGGCTTTCATAGATTATGAAAAGGCATTTGATTCAGTAGAGATACCAGCAGTCATAGAGGCATTGCGTAATCAAGGAGTACAGGAGGCATACGTGAATATCTTAGCAAACATCTACAAGGATTCCACAGCTACCTTGGTTCTCCACAAGAAAAGTAGAAAGTTACCTATCAAGAAAGGGGTCCGGCAAGGACACACAATCTCTTTAATGCTATTCACTGCATGCTTAGAAGAAGTATTCAAGCTCTTAGACTAAGAAGGCTTCGGAGTATCAACGGAGAATATCTCAGCAACCTTCGGTTTGCAGATGACATTGTCCTATTCAGCAACAATGGAGACGAATTACAACAAATGATCGAGAACCTTAATCGAGAAAGTGTAAGAATTGGGTTGGAGATTAATATGCAGAAGACAAAGATAATGTTCAATAGCCTGGCAAGGGAACAAGAATTCAGGATCGCCAGTCAGCTTCTAGAGTCTGTAAAGGAGTACGTTTATCTAGGTCAATTACTCACAGGGGACCCTGATCATGGGAAAGAAATTCACAGAAGAATAAAATTGGGTTGGAGTGCATACGGCAGGCATTGCCAAATCCTGACTGGGAGCTTACCACTGTCGTTCAAAAGAAAAGTATACAATCATTGCATTCTACCGGTCCTAACATATGGGGCAAAAACTTGGAGGTTAACAAAGAAGCTCGAGAACAAGTTAAGGACCGCACTAAGAGCAATGGAATGAAAAATGTTAGGACTAACGTTAAGAGACAGGAAGAGAGCGGTATGGATCGGAGAACAAACGGGGATAGCTGATATTCTAGTTGCCATTAAGCGTAAGAAATGGAGCTGGGCAGGCCATGTAATGCGTAGGATGGATAACCGATGGACCATTAGGGTTACAGAATGGATACCAAGAGAAGGGAAGTGCATTCGAGGTCGGCAGAAAACCAGATGGGGTGATGAAGTTAAGAAATTTGCAGGCGCAAGTTGGAATACGCTAGCGCAAGACAGGGGTAATTTGAGATCGCAGGGAGAGGCCTTCGTTCTGCAGTGGACATAAAATATAACCTGATGATGGTGATGAGTTGTGAAGATGAAAGCTTACTCGAATGTGTTCAGATAGAGCTTAGCTTTTTAGGATGCCACCAATTGCTACGGCTAGTCTCTTTTACCATTCCGGTGCTACTTGTGAAATGTTAGTAATGGCATGTATGGCTTTGGTAGGAGCTCAGTCTATGCATTTGCCGGCATGCCGTTACAAGGCTAGATCTGCCTGTAGGTGACAAGCACCTTCACCCACCACGGAAGCCCAGGGGCTGTGGAGTAGCGCTGCTGAGCTCAAGGTCGTGGGTTCGATCGCAGTCGCAATGGTTGCCTTTCGATATGGGCTAAATGCAGGAAACCGCACGTGGTCAAAATCGACCAGAGTTCACCCTTATGACCTGCCTAATAATCAGATTGTGGTTTTGCACGAAAGACCCCAGAATTTAATTTAACAACCGCCGCCTTCTTTTATTCAGTAGTAACAGTAACCACTCTGACATCTCCTGATGTAATGATCACACAAGGGTAAGCTAGAACTCTTTGTTGAAATATGACATCTATTCTTTCCCAGCGAACGACAGCCGAGATACTCGCAACTGCGGAAGGAGAACCAATGGCCGGTGCAGAGGACCCGTCCGAAACACTGGACGCAGCCGAAGCCACTGCTGAAGAAGAATCCAAGATTACTGCAGAAAGGAAAAGAGGGAAGAAGCGTCGTGGTCACACCGAAGATCCAGGTGCCAAAGGAGTCTGTTTCCAGGCGGCCATACCTTCTTTGCAGATTCCAGGCCACACGGGATACCTGACCTTCGCGACTCTACTGGCCTCTTAGCGATCGTACGTTTAGATAGGAGAGACAGGTGGCTAGCATTCTCCTTATGTTTTGTCTCGTCATCCCTTTGCCAAATAAAATGGAATTGCTAATTTAACGTGTTGCTGGGATATATGTGACGCTGAAGGCTGTGACACTGCTGGGCTGGTCGCAAAACCAGAGAATAAAAGACATTGACGAGCGAAGGCTTTCTACCGTCTTATTCATGTTCCCATCCTTCTGAGTGAATTATAAGCACGCACATTGTGCAGTGAAAAGTAAATAACATAAAAGAGGGCATAAAATAACAACTACTACATGCAGCACGTGACGAGACACCAAGCCGTACAAGAGCGCCACCTGCCCCAGTTTCTTCATACAAAGTGCTTCCATCCACTGTATCTTAGTGGTATCTTCGTTTACCTTCAAGGTGCGCTTGCAGCACTCAAGCTCATCAGTGCGCAGGTAGACTCCTTTCTTATTGTTCCATGGTTTGCAGCTTAGCTAGTTGGCGCATACTTTCCGGGAAATCAGCAGACATTTAATTTGACAAGACGGAAGGGACACAACACATTGCTGAACTACCAACTGCATTTTTAATGACATTGGAAGGGGGGGCTATATATGAGGACACATGACACGAAACGATTTTGATACATGTACGGGCATTTGCAGTTGGCCAATCTTGATGCAAATGTATTCCGTTTCCTTCTTTGTCAGGGTGATGGAAGATTTGCGCCATTCTCGTCGGCGGTGTAGGCTATCAGTTGATATATAAGCAAAAAGGAGAAAGAAACATGCGCTCACAACCACATATCAAAATCAGGGGCCCCATGATTGCGAAAGATTGTCTATTCATTTGTTAGTGCAGTGGACGATTGGCTTTCACAGTTATCTTGAAGGCGACAAATGTGAAACGTTTCCAGGATATCTTGACTAGAATAGCAGATGAGAATGTTCGAAATCCAGAAAGGTGCCGGCAGATGGAGTAGTTCACTGCGGTATAAAAGCTAAAAACAGGGATAAGGTGCCTCATAAAGGCTGGCAAACATTCTCATATGAGAACCTTTCTTCTTCAAAGGTCTTTGACGAAGATAGGTCCTATCGAAACATTGGCCAGCTTTCCTGAGGCACCTTATCCCTGTTTGTAACCTTTATACCACAGGTGAGAATGTTAGTGTGACAGAAAAGAGGGGTACAGCCACAGTTTTTTTCAATGCTCCGCTAAGTGGCAGTACAGTGAACTAGAGAAGGGGTGCTTGTTTTTTCTTAATCTCACGCCAACGCATCTGCGGCTCTGACCAGCATACATTTTAACGCAAGATAACAGGAGCTGGTACACAGCAGCAACTTTGCTTGGGTATATGAAATCGGCATAGCTTCGTCTGAAACCTATAACGAGCTGCGTTGGTCAATACCGCTGGTGTTGGGCTGATGACCACGAGGTTGAGGGATCGAATCCCGGCCACGGCGGCCGCATTTCTATGGGGGCGAAATGCGAAAACACCCATGTACTTAGATTTAGGCGCACGTTAAAGCACCCCAGGTGGTCCAATTTTCCGGATGTCCCCCACTTTGGCGTGCCTCATAATCACATCGGGGTTTTCGCACGTAAAACACCATAATTTAATTTTTTGGTTAATACTGCGGAACTCTGAGTTCGAATTATAATACGAGTTGCACAACGATGCAGTTCCGAAGTGGTCTTATGAGTTGTGCAGCGACACCGCTGGCACTCCTATGTTAGTGATTACTTGGGAATTAAGGAATTGGTACGAAGCTGAGGTGAGACGTAAGGAATGCGGGAATAGGCTGTTCGCTGTCTAAGACGTGCATTTTCTTAAGGCTTGCCTAGATCTGTGGGAATGTTTACTTGTGTCCTGCTGTACGTTTCTATGTCGTACAGCTTCATGCACTGTGCCAGTGACTTCATTCGTTTTTTTTTTTTTTTTCAGGTCGCAGAGCAGCGACAAGTGTCTACACATCAGAAATAAAAGGTGGATTCCCATTCTTGTCTGGGCACTTTCTCTTCGTTTGGGCAGTTGCAATTGCCAACCTAGTTAAAAATTCATTGCATAAGCCAGTGCTCTAACTTCCCGACCCGATCACTCCATTTGATGCCTTGCCTCTCGACCTCCCCGCCAATACATTAATTGATGCCTATATTTCATTTCAGTAGTCCGCTCCTCTATTTTGATCCCTTAACCACCTTAACCTGGTTGTTGGGTAGTAAACTGGGCGCTCATCAGGTTCACCTCCCTATTTTTCTTTCTTCTTGAGCGCTACGAACGATGGTGTTTAACTTAGTTTTGTCCCGTGATGTGTGAGGAAACTTTTTTTAAAGGTGATATGAATCACTTTTTATCGAAGTGGAGAGAGACAGAAGAGAAAATAGGGCTATTTCAAAAATTATCATCATCAACTGCAGGACGAAGGCACAATACCTTTGTCCCTGCTATCTCCAATTACCCCCGCCTTGCACTAGCTGATTCCAGCTTGCACCTGCAAATTTCCTAACTTTATCACCCCACCTAGCTTTCTGCAGACCTCGACTGCACTTCCCTTCTCTTGGCATTCATTTTTTAACTCTAATGGTCCACTGGTTGTCTATGCTACGCATTACATGGCCTGCACAGCTCCATTTTTTCCTCTTAATGTCAACTAGAATATCGGCTATCCCTGTTTGCTCTCTGATCCACACCGCTCTCTCCCTGTCTCTTAACGTTAGGCCTAACATTTTTCGTTCCATCGCTCTTTGTGCGGTCCTTAACTTGTTCTAGATATTCTTTGTTAACCTCCAGGTTTCTACCCCATATGTTAGCACCGGTAGAATACAATGATTGTAGACTTTACTTTTCAACGACAGTGGTAAGCTCCCAGTCAGGATTTGGCAATGCCTGTCGTATGCACTCCAACGCAATTTTATTCGTCTGTAACTTTCCTTCTCATGATCAGGATCCCATGTGACTAATTGACCTAGATAAACTTACCCCTTTACAGACTCTAGAGGCTGGCGATCCTGAATTCTTGTTCCCTTGCCAGGCTATTGAACATTATCTTTGTCTTCTGCATATTAATCTTCAACCCCACTCTTACACTTTCTCGGTTAAGGTCCTCAATCATTTGTTGTAATTCGTCCGCATTGTTGCTGAATAGGACAATGCCATCTGCAAACCGAAGGTTGCTGAGATATTCGCCGTTGATGTTCACTCCTAAGCATGCAGTGAGTAGCGTGGAAGAGATTCTGTCTCCTTGCCTGATGCCTTGATAGGTAATTTTCAACTTTTCTCGTGGAGAACCAATGTAGCTTTGGAATCTTTGTAGATATTTCCCAAGATATTCACGTATCCCTTCTGTACTTCTTGATTACGCAATGCCTCTATGACTACTGCTATCTCTACTGAATCAAATGCCTTTTCATAATCTATGAAAGCCATATAGAGAGGTTGATTTTACTCCGCAGATTTCTCGATTACCTGATTGATGATTGTTTACCTGATTGTTTTAAAGCGAAGAGGAAAGGAACAAGTGCCGCGGCTGCGGAAAGATCAAAACTTTAACAATGACGAGGAGAAGCACCAATGCTCGCCCAAGTGCGAGACATGCGGCGGCCCCCATGTCGCTGGGGATCGCGCGTGCATACAGCGTTACTAGATCCCTTACATCGTAAGGCGTCGGCGCAGAAGGCGACGGCAGAGAGAGCGAGTTGCGCAGATGGCCGGAGGAGACAACATTGACGTCAGCAGCACCTACATTAGGAGGGGCTCAACATCTGCGGCCGCATTCGGCGGCTCGGCGACGCGAGAACGCTCGCAAACAGGTGGGCGTACCCGCTCCAGGGGGCGCTCTCGCTCCAGGAGGCGTTCCGGCTCAAGAATCGGCCAAGGGACCTCCAGATCCCGATCCAGGTTCCGTTCTCGTTCGGCGAAGCGAACCACCTGGTCCAACAAGGTCAAGGGTACTGGATGATCGCCCAGTACATCAAGGCAGAAGGCGGTCGGTAAGGCACAGCCAGAGCATGCGTGCGGTTCCCACTGTCAGGCACTCGAGGCAGAAAATCGACAGCTCGGGAGAGAACTTAACGAGCTCTGCAAGGCACTAAACAGCGTTAAGGCGCAAATCACAAATCGCGATGAGGTCACAATCGGAGAAGCACGCCCGCTAGTGGGTAAAGTCAAACGCAAAGCCCCCAGCCCCAAAGAAGTCAGCGAGACGGAAGGGGACGAGGAGGAGGAAATGGCGGACCCGGATGAGACCCCGACTGATGCCGGTGCCATCGGGCCAGCCGTCACAACTATGCGCATCAGAGGCAAGCTAACTACCAGACTAGCTTCCTTCGAAAAGCGAATTATGGAGCTGTTCTCCAGGATAGAGGAAAGAATTACACACTTAGAAAGACCCAAGATCCAGCCCAGAGGCAGAACTTTGGCGTCAGCAGAGCAACCACAAGAAATCCGAAATCTCGGAAACGGTGAGAAAGGGCCATTCTGTCATCCCCAATAATCAAAATAGCGAACGCAAAAGACCTAAAGATTTGGCAGTGGAATTGTGTGAGTTTCCAGAGGCGCAACGCCCCCCTAGGACAACTCATCAGATCAATAGCGTATAAACCGCACGCGATTCTGTTACAAGAAACTTTAAGCGGCGAAGAAATCTCCTTCCCAGGTTACTGCGCAATAGCGTACAAGGGGGAAAGAGTTAGAGGTATCGCCATTCTAATTAGGAAAAACATCTCGTTTATAATGCACGATGTTCCCTCATACAAGACAGGACTCGAAGCTCAACTGTTAGAAATCATACCGAGCAGAACAAGCAACGCCAACATATTTATTCTTAACATATACAGTTCCCCAGCGGATAGAAGGGATTTCAGGGCGCTCCTGGTCGCCGCGGTACCCTCTGCGAAAGACGCATCCCTGATAGTCGCGGGAGACTTTTAACGCCCCCAACACGGAATGGGGATATGGTTACTCAAGCACCAAGGGCACGAACCTAGCTAACGCCGCTGTGGAGCTCGGCCTAACGTTGATTACAGATCCCAGGCTCCCTACCAGAATTGGCTATTCGGTCAGTCGTGACATGACACCCGACCTCGCTTTTCTCCAAAGCGCAGAAGGCACATGGGACAACCTCCAAGAGAACTTGGGCAGCGATCACCGTATTCTGGAACTCCTAGTGCGCGTAATCCCCAAACCACCCAGGAAGTACACGTAAGTGGACTGGGACCTGTTCTGCAAAATCAGAGGCGAAACGGCCCCACCAAGCAAAACCTATACAGAACTGATACAAAATCAGTTCTTTATATCTATCAATCTCTCTGTCTATCTATCTATATATCTATCTATCTGGCTGCCTACGTCTTGGTGCTCTTATAGTCGTTTCGTTAACTTGGTAGGCACCAAAATTGGCATTGTAGGGCAACAGTGTATGGCGAACATAAACGACATGTCTTGACATGAATTTCATGACATGCGTATCATGTAGGTCATGAAACAGCCGCCTGAAATGACAATGACCCAGGGAAAAAAAATTAACATTTACAAACCACTGAAATGAGTTCGGACGTGGGTACTAAGGGGAAGGAAACACTAAATGATACTAGAAGTCGGTCATGAGCATGACTCGAAACAAATGAAAATGACTCAGCGAAAAAAGATTCACACTCAAAAACCACAGAAATGGGTTGTAACGTGGGTTAGTGAAGGAAACACTAAAGGATGATGGTAGAAGTGATAGTCATGAGCATGACTCAACAAAATGACAATGACTCGGCAAAAAGATTAACACTCGAAAACCACCAAAATGAGTTCTGACGTGCTTACTAAGTGAAGGAAACACTAAAGGGTGGTGGTAGAAGCCACAGTCATGTGCATGACTCAGCGACAAAAGATTAACGCTCAAAAACCACTAAAATGGGTTCTGACGTGGATACTAAGCGAAGGAAACACTAAGAGATGATAGTAGAAGTCATAGTCATGAGCATGACTCAACAAAAAAGATTAACACTCAAAAGCCACTGAAATGGGTTCACACGTGGGTTCTAAGTGATGGAAACGCTAGGAAGAATGTGAGAATGCTCCTCTTACCACCAGTATCAGGGTCTATCTTTGGAATGAACGCACATTTTTAGACAACACTAACACTATCTCCAGGATCTATACAAGATCCTATACAAGAGGCTAGAAACAGATCCTATATGAAAAAAGCCGGGAGATCTCACGCTCTGTCATGAGCATGACTCAGCGAAAACGACAGTGACTCAGCAAAAATGATTAACACTTAAATACCACTGAAATGGGTTCCTACATGGGTACTATGTGAGGGAAACACTAAAGGATGGTAGTTAAAGCCATAGTCATGACCATGACTCAGCAAAAATGTCTTACTCAGCGAACGAAGAATAACAGTAAAAACCAAAGTAATGAGTTCGGATGTGGTACAAAGTGAAGGAAAAGGCAAAAGATTGATGGTCAAAGTCATAGTCATGATCATGACTAAGTCTTCTGCCTTAAGGTTTCTTAGGCCTAGCTAAAGGAACTCCTCAGAACTCATGATATGAAGCTCATGACGGGTGTCATGTAGGTCATTGTGATGGAAAACAAACTCGCTGTTTCTCTTGGGCCCAGGATCCTTTAATAATGACATGGCAGGCGGGAGCTTGTTACACAAAACACAGACTTTATACAGACACGCTAACACGATACAGACGCTTTACATACACACGGACTAGAGTTCGCGAAGTCGTTTGTCCTTATATATAAGGATGTGCCTAGCACTCATGCACCACGACTCACCGGTGTGTGTCGTTGCGGTGACCATGACGGTTGTCATTGCGTAGTGAGTTGCTGCGTCGTCCGACACTTGAAGACAGCTGGTGTGTTGCTTGCGACGGCCACGTCTTATGCCAACATCATCATGCCGCACCTAGGATGGATAACCGTAGGATGGATAACCGATGGACCATTAGGGTTACAGAATGGATACCAAGAGAAGGGAAGTGCATTCGAGGTCGGCAGAAAACCAGATGGGGTGATGAAGTTAAGAAATTTGCAGGCGCAAGTTGGAATACGCTAGCGCAAGACAGGGGTAATTTGAGATCGCAGGGAGAGGCCTTCGTTCTGCAGTGGACATAAAATATAACCTGATGATGGTGATGAGTTGTTGTGAAGATGAAAGCTTACTCGAATGTGTTCTGATAGAGCTTAGCTTTTTAGGATGCCACCAATCGCTACGGCTAGTCTCTTTTACCATTCCGGTGCTACTTGTGAAATGTTAGTAATGGCATGTATGGCTTTGGTAGGAGCTCAGTCTATGCATTTGCCGGCATGCCGTTACAAGGCTAGATCTGCCTGTAGGTGACAAGCACCTTCACCCACCACGGAAGCCCAGGGGCTGTGGAGTAGCGCTGCTGAGCTCAAGGTCGTGGGTTCGATCGCAGTCGCAATGGTTGCCTTTCGATATGGGCTAAATGCAGGAAACCGCACGTGGTCAAAATCGACCAGAGTTCACCCTTATGACCTGCCTAATAATCAGATTGTGGTTTTGCACGAAAGACCCCAGAATTTAATTTAACAACCGCCGCCTTCTTTTATTCAGTAGTAACAGTAACCACTCTGACATCTCCTGATGTAATGATCACACAAGGGTAAGCTAGAACTCTTTGTTGAAATATGACATCTATTCTTTCCCAGCGAACGACAGCCGAGATACTCGCAACTGCGGAAGGAGAACCAATGGCCGGTGCAGAGGACCCGTCCGAAACACTGGACGCAGCCGAAGCCACTGCTGAAGAAGAATCCAAGATTACTGCAGAAAGGAAAAGAGGGAAGAAGCGTCGTGGTCACACCGAAGATCCAGGTGCCAAAGGAGTCTGTTTCCAGGCGGCCATACCTTCTTTGCAGATTCCAGGCCACACGGGATACCTGACCTTCGCGACTCTACTGGCCTCTTAGCGATCGTACGTTTAGATAGGAGAGACAGGTGGCTAGCATTCTCCTTATGTTTTGTCTCGTCATCCCTTTGCCAAATAAAATGGAATTGCTAATTTAACGTGTTGCTGGGATATATGTGACGCTGAAGGCTGTGACACTGCTGGGCTGGTCGCAAAACCAGAGAATAAAAGACATTGACGAGCGAAGGCTTTCTACCGTCTTATTCATGTTCCCATCCTTCTGAGTGAATTATAAGCACGCACATTGTGCAGTGAAAAGTAAATAACATAAAAGAGGGCATAAAATAACAACTACTACATGCAGCACGTGACGAGACACCAAGCCGTACAAGAGCGCCACCTGCCCCAGTTTCTTCATACAAAGTGCTTCCATCCACTGTATCTTAGTGGTATCTTCGTTTACCTTCAAGGTGCGCTTGCAGCACTCAAGCTCATCAGTGCGCAGGTAGACTCCTTTCTTATTGTTCCATGGTTTGCAGCTTAGCTAGTTGGCGCATACTTTCCGGGAAATCAGCAGACATTTAATTTGACAAGACGGAAGGGACACAACACATTGCTGAACTACCAACTGCATTTTTAATGACATTGGAAGGGGGGGCTATATATGAGGACACATGACACGAAACGATTTTGATACATGTACGGGCATTTGCAGTTGGCCAATCTTGATGCAAATGTATTCCGTTTCCTTCTTTGTCAGGGTGATGGAAGATTTGCGCCATTCTCGTCGGCGGTGTAGGCTATCAGTTGATATATAAGCAAAAAGGAGAAAGAAACATGCGCTCACAACCACATATCAAAATCAGGGGCCCCATGATTGCGAAAGATTGTCTATTCATTTGTTAGTGCAGTGGACGATTGGCTTTCACAGTTATCTTGAAGGCGACAAATGTGAAACGTTTCCAGGATATCTTGACTAGAATAGCAGATGAGAATGTTCGAAATCCAGAAAGGTGCCGGCAGATGGAGTAGTTCACTGCGGTATAAAAGCTAAAAACAGGGATAAGGTGCCTCATAAAGGCTGGCAAACATTCTCATATGAGAACCTTTCTTCTTCAAAGGTCTTTGACGAAGATAGGTCCTATCGAAACATTGGCCAGCTTTCCTGAGGCACCTTATCCCTGTTTGTAACCTTTATACCACAGGTGAGAATGTTAGTGTGACAGAAAAGAGGGGTACAGCCACAGTTTTTTTCAATGCTCCGCTAAGTGGCAGTACAGTGAACTAGAGAAGGGGTGCTTGTTTTTTCTTAATCTCACGCCAACGAATCTGCGGCTCTGACCAGCATACATTTTAACGCAAGATAACAGGAGCTGGTACACAGCAGCAACTTTGCTTGGGTATATGAAATCGGCATAGCTTCGTCTGAAACCTATAACGAGCTGCGTTGGTCAATACCGCTGGTGTTGGGCTGATGACCACGAGGTTGAGGGATCGAATCCCGGCCACGGCGGCCGCATTTCTATGGGGGCGAAATGCGAAAACACCCATGTACTTAGATTTAGGCGCACGTTAAAGCACCCCAGGTGGTCCAATTTTCCGGTGTCCCCCACTTTGGCGTGCCTCATAATCACATCGGGGTTTTCGCACGTAAAACACCATAATTTAATTTTTTGGTTAATACTGCGGAACTCTGAGTTCGAATTATAATACGAGTTGCACAACGATGCAGTTCCGAAGTGGTCTTATGAGTTGTGCAGCGACACCGCTGGCACTCCTATGTTAGTGATTACTTGGGAATTAAGGAATTGGTACGAAGCTGAGGTGAGACGTAAGGAATGCGGGAATAGGCTGTTCGCTGTCTAAGACGTGCATTTTCTTAAGGCTTGCCTAGATCTGTGGGAATGTTTACTTGTGTCCTGCTGTACGTTTCTATGTCGTACAGCTTCATGCACTGTGCCAGTGACTTCATTTGTTTTTTTTTTTTTTTTTTCAGGTCGCAGAGCAGCGACAAGTGTCTACACATCAGAAATAAAAGGTGGATTCCCATTCTTGTCTGGGCACTTTCTCTTCGTTTGGGCAGTTGCAATTGCCAACCTAGTTAAAAATTCATTGCATAAGCCAGTGCTCTAACTTCCCGACCCGATCACTCCATTTGATGCCTTGCCTCTCGACCTCCCCGCCAATACATTAATTGATGCCTATATTTCATTTCAGTAGTCCGCTCCTCTATTTTGATCCCTTAACCACCTTAACCTGGTTGTTGGGTAGTAAACTGGGCGCTCATCAGGTTCACCTCCCTATTTTTCTTTCTTCTTGAGCGCTACGAACGATGGTGTTTAACTTAGTTTTGTCCCGTGATGTGTGAGGAAACTTTTTTTTAAAGGTGATATGAATCACTTTTTATCGAAGTGGAGAGAGACGGAAGAGAAAATAGGGCTATTTCAAAAATTACCATCATCAACTGCAGGACGAAGGCACGATACCTTTGTCCCTGCTATCTCCAATTACCCCCGCCTTGCACTAGCTGATTCCAGCTTGCACCTGCAAATTTCCTAACTTTATCACCCCACCTAGCTTTCTGCAGACCTCGACTGCACTTCCCTTCTCTCGGCATTCATTTTTTAACTCTAATGGTCCACTGGTTGTCTATGCTACGCATTACATGGCCTGCCCAGCTCCATTTTTTCCTCTTAATGTCAACTAGAATATTGTTTATCCCTGTTTGCTCTCTGATCCACACCGCTCTCTCCCTGTCTCTTAACGTTAGGCCTAACATTTTTCGTTCCATCGCTCTTTGTGCGGTCCTTAACTTGTTCTAGATATTCTTTGTTAACCTCCAGGTTTCTACCCCATATGTTAGCACCGGTAGAATACAATGATTGTAGACTTTACTTTTCAACGACAGTGGTAAGCTCCCAGTCAGGATTTGGCAATGCCTGTCGTATGCACTCCAACGCAATTTTATTCGTCTGTAACTTTCCTTCTCATGATCAGGATCCCATGTGACTAATTGGCCTAGATAAACTTACCCCTTTACAGACTCTAGAGGCTGGCGAGCCTGAATTCTTGTTCCCTTGCCAGGCTATTGAACATTATCTTTGTCTTCTGCATATTAATCTTCAACCCCACTCTTACACTTTCTCGGTTAAGGTCCTCAATCATTTGTTGTAATTCGTCCGCATTGTTGCTGAATAGGACAATGCCATCTGCAAACCGAAGGTTGCTGAGATATTCGCCGTTGATGTTCACTCCTAAGCATGCAGTGAGTAGCGTGGAAGAGATTCTGTCTCCTTGCCTTGATAGGTAATTTTCAACTTTTCTCGTGGAGAACCAATGTAGCTTTGGAATCTTTGTAGATATTTCCCAAGATATTCACGTATCCCTTCTGTACTTCTTGATTACGCAATGCCTCTATGACTACTGCTATCTCTACTGAATCAAATGCCTTTTCATAATCTATGAAAGCCATATAGAGAGGTTGATTTTACTCCGCAGATTTCTCGATTACCTGATTGATGATTGTTTACCTGATTGTTTTAAAGCGAAGAGGAAAGGAACAAGTGCCGCGGCTGCGGAAAGATCAAAACTTTAACAATGACGAGGAGAAGCACCAATGCTCGCCCAAGTGCGAGACATGCGGCGGCCCCCATGTCGCTGGGGATCGCGCGTGCATACGCGTTACTAGATCCCTTACATCGTAAGGCGTCGGCGCAGAAGGCGACGGCAAAGAGAGCGAGTTGCGTAGATGGCCGGAGGAGACAACATTGACGTCAGCAGCACCTACATTAGGAGGGGCTCAACATCTGCGGCCTCATTCGGCTTCTCGGCGACGCAAGAACGCTCGCAAACAGGTGGGCGTACCCGCTCCAGGGGGCGCTCTCGCTCCAGGAGGCGTTCCAGCTCAAGAATCGGCCAAGGGACCTCCAGATCCCGATCCAGGTTCCGTTCTCGTTCGGCGAAGCGAACCACCTGGTCCAACAAGGTCAAGGGTACTGGATGATCGCCCAGTACATCAAGGCAGAAGGCGGTCGGTAAGGCACAGCCAGAGCATGCGTGCGGTTCCCACTGTCAGGCACTCGAGGCAGAAAATCGACAGCTCGGGAGAGAACTTAACGAGCTCTGCAAGGCACTAAACAGCGTTAAGGCGCAAATCACAAATCGCGATGAGGTCACAATCGGAGAAGCACGCCCGCTAGTGGGTAAAGTCAAACGCAAAGCCCCCAGCCCCAAAGAAGTCAGCGAGACGGAAGGGGACGAGGAGGAGGAAATGGCGGACCCGGATGAGACCCCGACTGATGCCGGTGCCATCGGGCCAGCCGTCACAACTATGCGCATCAGAGGCAAGCTAACTACCAGACTAGCTTCCTTCGAAAAGCGAATTATGGAGCTGTTCTCCAGGATAGAGGAAAGAATTACACACTTAGAAAGACCCAAGATCCAGCCCAGAGGCAGAACTTTGGCGTCAGCAGAGCAACCACAAGAAATCCGAAATCTCGGAAACGGTGAGAAAGGGCCATTCTGTCATCCCCAATAATCAAAATAGCGAACGCAAAAGACCTAAAGATTTTGGCAGTGGAATTGTGTGAGTTTCCAGAGGCGCAACGCCCCCCTAGTACAACTCATCAGATCAATAGCGTATAAACCGCACGCGATTCTGTTACAAGAAACCTTAAGCGGCGAAGAAATCTCCTTCCCAGGTTACTGCGCAATAGCGTACAAGGGGGAAAGAGTTAGAGGTATCGCCATTCTAATTAGGAAAAACATCTCGTTTATAATGCACGATGTTCCCTCATACAAGACAGGACTCGAAGCTCAACTGTTAGAAATCATACCGAGCAGAACAAGCAACGCCAACATATTTATTCTTAACATATACAGTTCCCCAGCGGATAGAAGGGATTTCAGGGCGCTCCTGGTCGCCGCGGTACCCTCTGCGAAAGACGCATCCCTGATAGTCGCGGGAGACTTTAACGCCCCCAACACGGAATGGGGATATGGTTACTCAAGCACCAAGGGCACGAACCTAGCTAACGCCGCTGTGGAGCTCGGCCTAACGTTGATTACAGATCCCAGGCTCCCTACCAGAATTGGCTATTCGGTCAGTCGTGACATGACACCCGACCTCGCTTTTCTCCAAAGCGCAGAAGGCACATGGGACAACCTCCAAGAGAACTTGGGCAGCGATCACCGTATTCTGGAACTCCTAGTGCGCGTAATCCCCAAACCACCCAGGAAGTACACGTAAGTGGACTGGGACCTGTTCTGCAAAATCAAAGGCGAACGGCCCCACCAAGCAAAACCTATACAGAACTGATACAAAATCAGTTCTTTATATCGATCAATCTCTCTGTCTATCTATCTATATATCTATCTATCTGGCTGCCTATGTCTTGGTGCTCTTATAGTCGTTTCGTTAACTTGGTAGGCACCAAAATTGGCATTGTAGGGCAATAGTGTATGGCGAACATAAATGACATGTCTTGACATGAATTTCATGACATGCGTATCATGTAGGTCATGAAACAGCCACCTGAAATGACAATGACCCAGGGAAAAAAAATTAACATTTACAAACCACTGAAATGAGTTCGGACGTGGGTACTAAGGGGAAGGAAACACTAAATGATACTAGAAGTCGGTCATGAGCATGACTCGAAACAAATGAAAATGACTCAGCGAAAAAAGATTCACACTCAAAAACCACAGAAATGGGTTGTAACGTGGGTTAGTGAAGGAAACACTAAAGGATGATGGTAGAAGTGATAGTCATGAGCATGACTCAACAAAATGACAATGACTCGGCAAAAAGATTAACACTCGAAAACCACCAAAATGAGTTCTGACGTGCTTACTAAGTGAAGGAAACACTAAAGGGTGGTGGTAGAAGCCACAGTCATGTGCATGACTTAGCGACAAAAGATTAACGCTCAAAAACCACTAAAATGGGTTCTGACGTGGATACTAAGCGAAGGAAACACTAAGAGATGATAGTAGAAGTCATAGTCATGAGCATGACTCAACAAAAATATTAACACTCAAAAGCCACTGAAATGGGTTCACACGGGGGTCTAAGTGATGGAAACGCTAGAAGAATGTGAGAATGCTCCTCTTACCACCAGTATCAGGGTCTATCTTTGGAATGAATGCACATTTTTTAGACAACACTAACACTATCTCCAGGATCTATACAAGATCCTATACAAGAGGCTAGAAACAGATCCTATATGAAAAAGCCGGGAGATCTCACGCTCTGTCATGAGCATGACTCAGCGAAAACGACAGTGACTCAGCAAAAATGATTAACACTTAAATACCACTGTAAATGGGTTCCTACATGGGTACTATGTGAGGGAAACACTAAAGGATGGTAGTTAAAGCCATAGTCATGACCATGACTCAGCAAAAATGTCTTACTCAGCGAACGTAGAATAACAGTAAAAACCCAAAGTAATGAGTTCGGATGTGGTATAAAGTGAAGGAAAAGGCAAAAGATTGATGGTCAAAGCCATAGTCATGATCATGACTAAGTATTCTGCCTTAAGGTTCTTAGGCCTAGCTAAAGGAACTCCTCAGAATCATGATATGAAGCTCATGACGGGTGTCATGTAGGTCATTGTGATGGAAAACAAACTCGCTGTTTCTCTTTGGCCCAGGATCCTTTAATAATGACATGGCAGGCGGGAGCTTGTTACACAAAACACAGACTTATACAGACACGCTAACACGATACAGACGCTTTACATACACACGGACTAGAGTTCGCGAAGTCGTTTGTCCTTATATATAAGGATGTGCCTAGCACTCATGCACCACGACTCACCGGTTGTGTGTCGTTGCGGTGACCATGACGGTTGTCATGCGTAGTGAGTTGCTGCGTCGTCCGACACTTGAAGACAGCTGGTGTGTTGCTTGCGACGGCCACGTCTTATGCCAACATCATCATGCCGCACCTTGTCGTGACATGGAAGCAGGGAAACAGCAGTCGGCAGA